>NW_020291477.1:0-91607 GCF_003184765.1 Aspergillus aculeatinus CBS 121060
GGGCGAAAGAGATTATGAGGGACAGACACGGGAGGGGGAAGAGGGGACTCGGGATAGAGGGGAAAGAGGGCAATCAAAGAAAAGAGAACATTCGCATACATACAGCAGATTTGAAGACTGAGGAAAGCTGCAGAAGTAGTATCCAGACAGACTGACAGAATTTCACTCTTACCTGTAGTCCATCCAACAAGAAGAGAGACAGGGGAAGAAGTGAGTGAGAGCTGAGATGATACGATTGTAAATGCTAAGTTAAATAATAATTAATAACGGCCGGGCCGTTGCGGCCGCTGCCTGTATTCTTAGGCATAAGCTAGACTAAGTCCAGTCGGTGGTCACGGGCTAGGTAAGGTTAGGTAACTTCAGGTTAACAGTCGCAGCTTCCAATCACCGATCGCCCTGCCCTGATCGGGAAGTGGAATCGGTCAAAGCTGCTGCTGCCTGAGTGATGAGGCATCAAGATACCTAGGCAGTGCTGACTGATAAAGAAAGGCGGGAGGGAGTCCACTGGTTACGAATTACGACGACTTTCCCCGACAGAGCGCAAAGTGTCCTCCTCCGAACCGTCAAGTCAACAGTCTGTTGCTCCCCCCATTGAACCAACAAATCTATCTTCGGAGATTAGGTATGTTCCTTGCATTGATTTTCAACCCAGCAGCCGACATGTCGCCTCAATTCAACCGTCCATCCTACCCACTGCCCTGCATCCCATGATTAAGGCTAACGTGGCTTCCCCCGTTCTCCGGACAGTGAACTTCCCATCTCCGCTATCTACTTCCCTCCTACAGCGCCGGTACCTCTTCCTGCTGTGCATCACCACAAAACACCCACAAAACAACCTCAATTGAACCTCACCTTGATACCTACCAACCTCTCCCGCAAAAGAAACACAACCATCACAATGATCACCGACGACGAGCTCCACCGCCTGGCCGTCTTCCTCGGCAGCTGCGCCATGATGATGATTGTCCTCTACCACTTCCTCGAAGTCAACGCCAAGGACGACGGCGCCGAACTCGACGCTCCCGCCGATCAGAAGGTGCCCGGGGTCTCGCAGGAGACGGCTGCGGCTGCTGCGGCCGTGGGATCGTCGTCGTAGGGTGTGAATGGGGAAGGGAGGTCTGGCTAGGGAGGATGGATACCCACAACCTGAACGTTTTGACTGCTGTTTTCTTGTTTCTTTCTGTCGCGTTTATTTCTGTGTTCTGTGTCTCGAGTCTAGTTTAAGCGAATGACTACGGGGTGGAAAAGACCAAAAGGCAATGGGCTTGTTTGTTTAGAATACCCGGGCGGTGGTCTTTTGGGCTCCCATCCAATGCATCGTTTACTTTCTATGAAATACTTCGCATGTATCTTCGTATGTGTGCATTGTATGGATGTATATCACCTTGCAAATGTTCCCAGCTTTCCCACAATATCAATGTACAAGGTTGTGGTTTCCTGGGGTAGGCGACGGGTTGGGGACGAACCAAAGCTGGGTAGGAGTCACAGGACACACTCCCAAAAAGCGACCGGAACACCTAGGCCTCGACACCGATGCTCTCGAATGAATGACTCTAGAAAAGTTGAGAAAGGGACCAACCACACCGCCCAATGCAGAATGCCGGTTGCCGTAATATGAAGATACCACAGGCTTACACAACCACTTCATAAACATCCTCCTCAGTGCTCTGTCGCTCATTCCGCACAAAGTTGGTCAATTCGCAGCCCCCCGGGTCCAAGCCCACGCCGATCTGTTCTTTCAGTCGCTGCACAGCCTTGAGGATTTCCTGCGCTTTTTGCTGCTGGGTAGTTTTGCCATGAACTCTATGGTAGGCTCGGATCGACGAACCACTCGCCGGGAAGATAAGCATGTCATCCAAGCCAGGCCGACCGTTCTGAGGAATCGTAGACAGTCCTGTTTCGCTAGTGGTTTCACCTATTCGATAGTGCGAGCAAGAGTCAAATAATTAATGATCGCCCTTCAAAATGCTACAAGTCACGCGTAAAGTGGAAATGCGATCATCCAGATGCTTTCTCACCAGGTCTTGGCACAGATGGTCCGTCGCCCAGCCTCCACGCGATAGAGTCCAGGTGGCCCTTCTTCACGTGCTTGAAGAGCAGCGCCGCAGGCATGGGCTCCGGGTGTGTGCATCCCTTCCAACCGCAGGTCAGCTGCTGAGAGACATGAACCTTGAAAATGTGTTTCTTGAGCCCCTCCAGGTTATGAAGCTCAGCACGACAGTCCGTCCACTGACAGCCGAAAACCTGGTACTGCACCAGTTGTGCGCTCGTCGTCGTAACCGGCTGCTGCTTGGGCTTATTGCCGCTCCCAGGCGGACGACCAGGTCCCCGCTTGCCCACCATCGCGCTCGCCGGTGTCCTGGGTGTGGACTGTGACTGCGGCTGCGGCTGCGGCGTTGGTGGTAATGGTGTGTACGGGGACTGCAAGGGAGGAACACCGGTTCTGGGAGGAAGCTGGACCTGCGGACTAGGAGACTGGAAAGAGATTTGGGAGCTAGGAGGAGGTTGCGATGGCTGCACTTGCGGTTTTGGATAGGGAGGCAGTGCCTGCTGAGGTTGCGCAGATGCTGGCGGGACTGGGGCTGATGGGAAGTTCAGATGAGGCGGAGCAGGAATCGGGTGCGGCGGTCGCGGCGCGGGACGCGGCGCGGAAAGTTGGTTGGGCGTGGAAAGTCGGTTGGACGGCGGAAGGGGAGCGCCCATCCGTTCCTGGTCACGTGCCTCCTGCGAATCTACTAGATCCCATCGAAATGTCGCCAGATCTGACCCGTTGTCCACATGTGTGAACACATCCCTTAGACGGAAGAGGTGATGGTTCAGAGCGTCTTCAGTCGGATGACGGCCGGATGCAATTAGAACATCTCTAGCAATGGTCTTAGGGTCATAAGCCAGCTTCCGAGCAGCATCCGCTTCATTTATAGGCTTCACAATGTCGGCGCGGTGTTTCAAATAATCCTTCACTTTGAGCCCTGGGGTAGTTGCGGGAGAGTAACTGTAGACAGACAGCCCACCTGCCGGGATTGAAGGATGGGCGGCACCCGTGGACGCAAACGACGCCGGTGGCTTTGATGTCTCTAGAGGTCCCACGCGACGTTTCTTAGCAGGATTTCCAGACTCCTGACTCGTGGACGCATTGAACTTCTGCTTTTGAGGGATCACTTGCGAAGGCGCTGGGCCGGGTGCTGGGCCGGGCGCCGGGGCAGGAGTCTGGACAGGAGCTGGGGCCGAAGCCGGTTGACATCCGGGTTGTGGCATCTGGGGCATACTGTGCGATGGTGTCTCATGAGGCCCAGCGGATGAACTTTGGTAAGGTCCGCCCGTATGATGACTTGTTGCTGGATTCTGTACCAGACTCTGCGGTGATACCCCGTAAGGCGCGGCGGAAGAGTTCTGATTGGGCCCGCCTGCATTCTGATTTACTGCGCCGTTTTGTGGCCTGCCCTGTGAAGGAGCCGTGTGAGACCCAGCAGTAGGAGCTTGGTTGGGTCCGCCGGTAGCCTGAGTTACTGGCGGATTCTGCGGAGGCGCGGAGTAAGCCGAAGGTGACGGCATCGGCTGAGGCGTTGGATGGTAAACAGACTTCTGCGCCTCAGGAGGGACTGTCTTCGAGGTCGGCGGAGGCGCGCGCCCGGGCGCAGAGGCCGAGGCCGTTCTGTTCCCATCAGGCATCGTTGTCCAGGCTCTTGGAGGGCCAGCCTGAGGTGCGCGAGGGGCCGCGCTGTTGGGCAGGTGGGATTGTGTGGGGTTAAGCAATTGAGGAGACCCTGTGTTTCGAGGCCGAGGCGGAGCTGTCTTCGTAGGCGGCGGAGCAGGTGCTGCAGGTGCTGCAGGTGCTGCTGTCGTGGTAGGTGGATAGGATTGGGTTGGTTGTTGAGGCTGTGGAGACGGTGCCCGCTGCGAGTGATAGAGAGCTTGCTGCGCTAGGTTCTGATACGACTCGGGTCCCCTGACAGGAGCATAATGAACCTGCGAGCCTTGCGTCTGGGACACGGGGGGTGGCGCGCCGGACGATGGAGGCGCATAACGAGGCGGAGCATGCGGTGGGCGAGATTGTGTTGGGAAAGGAGCGGGTGCTGAGGAAGGAGTAACACCGGTAGGCCTCACATTGGTTCTCTCCGCTGATGGACGACCTTGAGGGTAAGGTGGTTGAAATCGAGCGTGACTCGTTCCTGGCGACGGGTGGGACATTTGAGACGGCGGGGGCAAGGCAAAGTACGGATTTGCCTGAAAGTATGCCATATTATTGTCTTCAAACCTCTGCACCTCGGGGTCGTAGCCATAGCGCAGGTAGCTTTCCAGCCACTGAATGTCATCGTTGTTTGACATTTTTCCTTGCCGGTGTTGGCCCCAGGCCGCGTTATCAGGGTTTCAGGCGCGAATAGATTCCCGTCTGGATCATGACATGGGATCGAATAGCATAGATGTGTGCAGGAAAGAAAGAATAAGTGAATGTTAGTAGCACATCGGTATTTCACAGAAAGAATCTGTAACACTCTAGAAAAAGGAGAATCGAAGCTTGACGCGACTACGCATAGCGCATCGCGAAATGCAATAGAACAATGGCCGGAGAATCATCGACCCGGACCGCTCGTCAGATAGGCAGGCGGTGAGCTTTGATTGGGACTAGCTGTAAGCTGGCGAATGAGGGGGCAGGTTCTAGTAACCTTACAGGCTAAGCGCAGCCCGGGTCATGTGACGCACACTGACCATTGAAAAGGTCCGCGGAAGTCGCCCATTGACTTCTATCTAACTCACAACATGAGAATTCTTTCAAGTTGTCCACACTCCAGGGAATCTGCACCACGATCATGTTCCTGAGTTCGCGGAGATCTGCTGAAGCGTCTTAAAATGATTGGGACAATCTGCAGACAAGCACTATACCATTGGCTGCATGCATCCGAGATGCAATCATCCGGACTTGACAACCTTTGACTTGCACCCCCTATCACAACAATCTAAGCAGGGCTTAGACTTGCGAGGGCGATGCTACAACTCCGGATGCTGGTGCACGAAGGTCAATGGTTCAGGGGTTCTAAATTCCCGTGCTTAACCCTCAATGAAGCGCAAGCATACCAGCAAAGGCTGAAACATCCCGCTCAAGGAACTCGACTGTCACGATCACAACTGGTCAGGCACGAGATTTTTACGGAAGATACAATACCTTGAGAAATGCGCTACGACTACCCCGACAAATGTAGCTGATCGCTCCCCTGATCATCCCCACCCCCCTTATTTCCCACATGAATTGCGCCAGGTTTATCTCCCCATCAACCCTTCACAATGCTTGATGGGGTATACGACTGGCGAAGAAGGAATAGCAAATAACTTATACCTGGATCTAATCCAGGGGGTTCGTTTGCCTCGCTTGCAGACCCGCACTGATGTTACTTCGGTGGCAAGGACGCTGTGGGTTTGAGAGTGAGAAACATACTGTAAACTCTAGCACTTGAATTGCTTAGGTAGCGGATAAATTGAACATCATATTACGATACTTGATTCTTTTCCCTCTCAGTCTGAGTTCTCCTGGTTGTACATCTTCTAAGGGCCCTCTGTGATACTACGCAAGGTGTGGGTTGGATGGATGATGCACTTGCATTTGCAATATGTACTAGTACTCATGAGCTCTGCAGTCTATCTCTTGAGCTGGTTCGAGACATTTCCAAGCCTGGTGCCTGGAGGTGTATTCTATTTGCCATATTCGGCAGTATGTTTTTATATAATGGGTCTCGAGCTATATCTGCCGGTGTTTGTCATATCGCCGCCTTCTTATGCTCTGCAGGCTTGAGCTAAAACCGGGGGATTAATAGTGATATAGAAGCAAACCAGACTACATTATCATGATATTATACAGAATTAAGAATTGAGCTTCCATCCATCTCAAAGGCCAGCCCAGCCCACCAACCTCAACTAGATACCATCGCCCGTTGACAATCATGAGCCCATCAATCAACAATCAGCGCAAAAGAACCGCAAATCAACAACACGCAACAAGCACAAGGCTCAATCTCAACCTTCACAAAAAGGAATGCAATCTCACACCCCCACCCACCTAATCACCCCATTTTCCACTCACTGCCAGCCCACCAACCAGTCGAAACATTCAACCCACGCACTTTCCCCAAGCAGGCAACCCACACCCCATCCCGACAAACAAATACACCAGGAACACGATCACCACAATCAACAGTGCGACCAGCTTGACATTCTTCCACCACATGCGGCGGCGCAGCCCGCGGCTGCGCATCCGGAAATCATGCGCGCTGCCGCCGAGCCGATCCGTCTTGTCGACGAGCAGATCGATGCGCTCGCCGCGCTCCAGCACGCGCTCGATGTTCTCCGTCATGATGTCGCGCACGCTGTCGATCTCGCGCCGCGCCGAGGCGAGCGAGTCCGACGGCGGCGCCGTGTTGTACGTCTGCAGCAGCGCGCGGAGGTCCGGGTTGAACGCGGCGCAGCCGTAGGCCGGCAGCGTGGCGAAGTCGGTGCTGGACGGCGGGTAGGCCGCCAGGAACTTGCGCTTGATCTCGAGGAGGAAGGCGAAGGGGATGCGGCGGCCTTGCTCGGCGGTCGCGACGACGATGTAGCTGAGCGGGGCGTAGGAGTTGGGCTCCGTGGATGAGGAGGAGTCATTGTTATTGTTGTTGTTGCTGCTGCTGCTGGGGGAGTCGGCGATGTAGTGCACGAATAGGCGCTCGTGGGTGTACGTGAGCTTCTGGGGTTGGTCGTGGGAGATCTTGGGGAGGATGATGGAGGCGAGGGAGGAGGCGGCTGATGAGGAGGTGCCGGGGGAGGAGTGTTCGGCTAGGATGGTGGTGCGGTGGGCGATGCAGGAGCTGGATTTCCAAGGAAGGTGAATTGGTTAGTTGTGGGCTTAGCAGTCGAATTGCATTGGGAAGGGGAACTGAAGCTGGCTGGCTAGCAGCTGGGTTGTTTTTTTTTTTTTTTTTTTCCCCTGTGTTGAGGTTTCTGGGTTGGTAAAGACGTACTAGAGCAGGAAGCTCGAGGGCTTCGAGGATGAGGCGGCGGCCATGATGCTGAGATGGTTAAGTTCCTGCCGATTCTATGTCGATGCTGCAAAAGGTTGTCACCAGCTGGCAGGGCAGGCGAAGAGGTTGCAGTTGTTGTCTTTGTTTGGTGCCTGGAGGCATCGATTGCGAGATAAGATCATCGGTCCGTGACGTCGCCGCCCCCAAACCCCGGATTCCATCACGTGCTACGCGGCTGCGTTCCCAGGCATTGATACTGACTCTCTACACGAAACATTCGCTGAAAAGACAATCTTGCTTTAGATTCTAGCTAGATTTTTCTCTGTAATATCTCAGATAAACTTCCTTTCATCTCAGTGTATAAGCCTAGAGTGGCTGGATCGCATCTTCAAGTGACAAGTCTTCAAAATCTGCAATACATTGTTCAATACCGCTTCTTTCGCTTGCCATGCTGAACGACATGACATCCGTACCAAATCCGCCTGTCGCCCCGTGCGACGCAGCTTGCACCGTACTCTCATAAGTGGTGGAAGAGTAGTCTGAGAGCGGCTTCGAAGCAACCGAGCTTCCCATATGTATCCCCGGTCCCGGCGTCGCGAACCCTGCAAGCTCGGCATTTGGAATGTCAAGGTCGGCGAAGACACCTCCAGAACCATCGTCATTACCTCCCGCCCACAAAGGAAGATACTTCACTTCATTCGCAGTCAGGCAGCTGACACAGTCGGTAATTAGCTGATCCATCTCAGATCGATAGGACCCGCGCATCCTGTCTGATATTGAGTGCAGATAGGAAGAAAGTTGGCTGAAAAAATCCTGAGGGTTAAAGTCAATGTACCCTTCCGGATAGAGACCTCCGAGATGGCAGATTGGACCGGAGGGTGCTTCGCTCGAGAGATGACCCAGGGTGTTGTTCCATGCTGACTCCAGCTCTCCAGTGTCGCCTACAATAATGAGATCCGCGCCATAAACGGGACGACCGGAGCCGGTGTGGGCGTTGTAACGGTTGACTTCTCCAACCAAGTCACCCGTGTCAAAAAGTCCGATCTTGGTATTTTCCTGCGCCCGAAATGGCTGTAGATGACGGCCCAGATCGGCGACCGACTGACTTGCGATGGAGTTGGCTGAGCGCAGATACACGAAGGCTGACGGTAGGAGATTGCTCCAATTTTTTGACCCGAGGTTCTTCCAGAAAGTTCGGCTCATAATGCGCTCGGTATAATGCATCTTGGTATAAGCTTTCAGAAATCGCTCTCCCGGGTAATCATCATCGGGCTCATGAAGCACTGAGATCTCCTTCCAAGTTACCAGGTCGGTATTTAATGCATCAATAACATGGTGTCGCACATAGTTCTTGAGACATCTGATGAGCTCAGATGCAAGAGGACAAGGAGGGCCGCCTGCTTCGTGTAAGAGCACTTTGTGGACCGCAGGCAATCTCTCCAGCCATTGCATCTTGCTGCCAACGAGCTCAAGAAAAGTGTCAATGACATGGTCCTTGAAGCTTTGACTGGCATACTCCACTCGCTGCCGGTCCTCATCATCCAGAACCTCCCGAACCCGGCCGTAGAGAGTCTCGTGCGAATCCCAAGGGCGGGTAAGTGTTGCGTTCGGCTCCGCCATCAATCGCAAAGATGCCTCTCCGACCAAGATCGAAAATGAGTCCTGGCACAAGTAGTCACATTGGATAGAGCAAGCAATCCCGTATGCAATCTCTGGGTGCATTTCAATGAGTAGAGAGTTCCTACCCTCGTAAATCCAGGTCAAGATCGGGACCTTGACCCATGGATGATGAGCGATGCCATACAGCTTAGCCAAGGCAAGGAACGTCCAGAGCTTGCACGGAGTGTTAAGCTGAGGCTTGAATCCTTCTAAGGCTTGGAGGACATGAGCGATCCCTCGGCGGTTGCGAGCCTCTGAATACTCAACAGGGATGCCGGGCTCGTCACTGCTACTGGAGTGTTCGAGTCCATCGTCTATGCCACCAACAAGGTGAGATGGGAGGGTCCATCGATTTTGTGCAAGAGCCCATTTTCGTAACCCCAGCGGACACGAAAGCTCTGTAGTAAACCTCACTCCTTCATCATCTGTGGTGGGCGGCGTGAGGTCAATGACAAACTTCACACCGTCAGGCAACGTCCCATCTAGCTTGCAACGCTTCAGAACTCGAGACTGAGCTCTAGGCTCAAATAGTTTGCGAAAGTAGGCAGAGCCCGTGGACAGCAGTCTTTGACTATGGACTCTGTGGGGGATTGTAACTGCGCGCTGTGGTTGCAAGGAATACCTTGACCGATCGTGTGGTTCTGTGTCGTCGATGTAAACGAGGGTGTCGGCACTGTCCATGAGAATTAAGTCAGGCCCGTGGCTGCGACTCATCGTGTTATCTGGCTATGAAGTGGTGTCTTGTGACGTGAGAAGGCTGAGTCGGTTGATGGGCTGTTAATCCAGGAAATGTTGAAACCAAGTAGAGACAAGTAGAGGCTTCTCAGAACCGAGGCTGATTGAGAAGAATCAAAGGGTGGAGTAGAAAGCTGACAAAGAAGGATGAAAGAGAGAGAGGTGAATTGAGGAAGGGAGAAGAGAGAGAATATAGTGGGAGAGAAGTGAGAAGAGAAGTGAGAAGACAAAGATGAATGTATACCGCAGATGTGTTGGGTTATGAAAGGCGGGAAGAGAGAAGCCTGGCCGCTGCCTACAGGTGAATGGCTACCTGCCCTGTGGCGTAGAGCTCACCGATGACAGGACCGTACAAGTGAATAAGGCGCGAGTGACTGAATCATCCATGATGAAGGTAACTATCTCTTTTACGGCTATAGTCTCCGCTAACTGTAAACAACTGAATCAGTCTCGACTGCTTGCTGGCACAGCCCTTGCATTACAAAGTGGCACAGCCCTTGCATTACAAAACAGTACAGTAAACAAAATAGACAAACGGAAGATTGTCTGACTTACCTATTATGACCTCTTCATTGGCTGCTATGGAGAGTCCTTTGTAAAGTCAAGGTGCTAGTTACAAAGTGAATTTGTCAGGATACAATCATGAATATCCTTCAGGTCAGGTCATCATCCACTTTATGCTGTGGAAAGCAAAGAAGGCACTCAAGGGAAGAGAAGAAGTTGTTGGAGAGAAGTCGTTGGAGGGCCTATGTAAAAAGGTGATCAATGATCTTATCATTAGTACGGAGTACCTATTACCTACATACATATCTGCGGAATCATGTCCGGACTAATCAGGCCGCAAGATCAAAAACCCCATAGTCATCCTAGATTGGCGGTCTCAACCTCAGACCCGGCAAGAAAAGCTCGTCCTAGACTTAGTTGCAAGGCTGAGCTATCAAGGAAGCGGTTTAGAAGCTCTTTGAATATAAGACGATACGAATACTGGTAGCAATATGTGAAATCGCCTTTCAGGAGTTGAAAACGGTATCAACAGAAAGCTATGTAGCACAGCAGAAGATTGATGAGACAGCCAACCAAATACTAATACAAAACATTAAACATGTCATGATCATCGATGCATCAACATAATCAAACCGCTACTCATCCTGTGAAACGGTCTTCTCCTCGCGCAACTGAGTGGCTGACTCGTCTGAGTATTGGCCTTCGCTGCTAGCCTTGCTTTTGCGAGACCCCGGACCGTTCTTCTTGTTCTCCTTCTTGTCACCCGCCCGTCTCTTCTTTTTCTCGCGCTGAGTAATGGCTTGCTCATCCGGTCGACTTTGACTGCGACTCGCACCCCCGCGCCGGAGGTCCTTGACTTCCTTGATCACCTCGCGGAAACCTTCTTCAATGTTGTTCATCCGAGCCAAGACAAGTTTACTGAGCATATCCTGGTTGCTGTTTGGACTGTCCGGGCGTCTGATGTTGCCCGTTGCGTAGGCCATTTGAGTGGTCATACTTGATGGAGCCCCTCCAAGGAAGCCGTTCGTGATTGCTTTGTTATCACCCAGGTCAGAACCCAGACCGTCGAGTATCGAGGACCGATGGCGTCCCCTGAAATGAGAGTCAGGTGCTGAGAAGCCATTCATATCAGGAACAGACATGGGGTCGGATCTATGTAATGTCGTGGTTCGAGACCTCCCTCCGTCCGTACTGTGTCGTCGTAGAGCCCAAGGTCCTCTGGATGGCGGCCCGATTATACTGCTTGCACGGTCTGGAGTGTGAGCCCTCGGTCTGACAGGGTTTAAGGAAGCATCCGTTTCCTCATGTTCACTTCTCCGAGGGATCGGATTATAGAGCATAGTGGCACCCGAGTAATTCCGTTTATGATATTTGATACGTCGAGTGGGACTATTCTTGCGAGACTTGAGTCGAGCCGTTGAGGGTCGGGAGCTGAAAAACTTTGGTTGCGTGGTGTGAGAGCTTTCATTTGCGTTCATGAGAGTGTTCTCCTCGGAGTTCTTCGACGGCGATCGATTTTCTCTCTGTTCCCCAGTCCATTCGCCATTGTCGTCACTAGTTAGCTCATCATCACCCTCCATTCCTGTTTGCCGAGAAAGCTGTCTGGTTCTCGCAGGGAATAGGAAGCCTCTCCCAGGACGAGGCGTAGCTGGTGATGATGCCACAGGATGTGCAGAATCCTCAGGATTAGAGGCAGCTGACCGGTTTGACTCTGTAAAATCACGCAGACTTCGTGTCATCCGCCGTTGATATCCTGATCTATTCCTCGGCAATCTTTCCAAACGGCTCACTTCATCCGAGTCTTGCTCATCAGGAGGATGAATGGGTCCCGAACCCATGGTCTGCATCCAATGATTGACAGCCAGGTCGTTTTCTCGAGGATGAAGCTTTCTTAGTCCTCTGCTTGGTTCATCCTGATAAGGTTGTCGGAAGACAGCTTCCAGCGCCCGATCTTTCTGGGAGGTCGCCACTGAGGGCTCTCGTACCAGTCGATTTCCTTGAGAGGTAAACGCTCTGAATCGGTTACGACGAGGCCGGAAGCGGTCTGCACTATCGGTACGAGCAGAAGGATCAATGAGGTCGATAGAGTCAATGACTTGAAAGCTGAGTATTGTCTTCTCATAGAAGCAAATGGAAAACAAGATCGGCAGGTGGGTGACTTTGATGATTGTGCGATTGAGCCGAACGAACTGTCTGAAAGACATGAAATAGCGGAATGGAGCAATTAACCATGCCAGTATGTTCGTCGGCGCAACATAGGAGAAGAGGGCATCCGACTTCACCATGGAAATGGTATTGACAGCGAAGAGAAACTGGTGCTCTTGGTTGGCGTTTTGCACAATGCCCATGAAAGAATTGGTGAGAACTGTGATCAAGATCGTCACAACAACAAAATGACAAATGAAGAGGAAGATAGTCAATATGAGTTTCCCCAATGCGTTGTAGTCTTCCCAGAGGGTCCACGCAGTGGGGGTAAACCCCATCAGCATCTGAAATAGAGCATAAGCTACGGCGCCGGGCGAGTGGTCCTCACCATTGCCAAACGAAAGTGTAAATGCAACGAAAAATCCACTGCAAGCGATGATAATCAACAGAAACACTGCGATCAAGTCCGACGCCATGATTCGGAAAGCAATGAGCAGTTGAGAGAAGTAGCGGTAATGATCGAGGATTGAAAAGAGGCGAGGGAACAACAAAACAGCATTCGCAGCCAGGATATCGTATGCCTGATCGGCAATGTATTTGTTGCGCGTGTAGGGCATGACAGCACCGTAAAGCCGCATGCAGTAATAGCAGAAGAGAAGGAACAAAATTCCGAGGTCAAACAGATTCCAAAAGCTCATGAGATATAGACTGAAGCCCTGTTCATTGAAGCCGACAATCTCGTCGAGCATGAAGCCAGCGCTCCATAACCAGAAAACGATCTCAAGAGAGGTGATTTCAAGGCGACGTTGTTGCAGAACAGCCAGAAACAGAACCAGCAAAATGGCGAACGACAGTGTGGATAGAAATTGACGATAACGAGGCACCCGCAGCCTGGACAGCTTGAACAGGGACGCATCCCTTGGATCATAGATAGTAACCGAACGGCGCAGGCTGGACATTCCAGACTGTGTCTGCTGATGGGCTGGTACCAGGTTGGGTGTCGAGCCGTAAGTTAGCCCTCCGTTCTGTTGAGGTCTGGCTAGCGAGCGATGAAGGTTGTCAGCTGCTGAATGAAACACTATTGTGCCTGCCCAAATGGCCTCTAGCTGTTGTACGACAAGTGGATGCGATAAGAATCGTTTGGCTTGAGCCCGAATGGCTATTTCGAGGCAGGAGATGCGAGCGATGCCAGGTCGCTTATTACCCTGCGCGGAATTCCAGCCAGGTGGGCGTTCAGTGACCGCCTGCCCATTAAGTGGGTAGAACTCATAGGACAGAGCATCAATCAGTTCTCGCGTTGTATACTCCCTCAGCAACTTGATAGCGAGAAGTTCGCAGACCATGGCCCTGGTCTGGCTCACACCACTGTTTCCCGGATTTGAATGAACCTCTTTTGTGAATTGCAAGCAATTGGTCATCAGTGCGTATAACGTTGCGCGAGAAAAGTGACCCGTTCGGATTTTCTGCTGAATAGGCTTCACAAGGAATTGGGAGATCTGGGGTGATCGCAATTGATCCCATGTTAAGGTAGTTTCGCAGCGCGTAACGATCAAAGGGCGAATGGCGTGTGTGATATCATAAACTGGAAGAGTATCTAGGGTCGGTAGAGTGGTTAGCCCATGCATATGCGCAGCTCATGGTACATGCTGTTTCATACCGAGGTGAGAGGCAGAGAAGATAGGAAGAAGAGGGCTGGTTTCAACAGGAGTATCTTCCTCTTCCTCTTCATCCTGATCGGGACCCGGTACTCGACCATTTGCTTCATCAAAGCCATTTTGTTGACCGAACTCCTCATATCCTTGTCCCCACCCCCTTTGCGGGGCGTTGTTATCAAAGAACGGCCATGGTGAATCTCGAGTGGTATAAGGTGATGAGAACGGAGAGCGATCCGCATACGTTCTCCGTTTCTTTGGGCGTAAGAGCGAAGCGAGCATTCTTCTGGGCAATCCTGGAAAGTCACGATCGCGCGGGGAAGCGGTGGCTCCAAGGTTGTTTATCTTATCATGTTCCAGCAGCACCAGAAACGAACAAAGAGAGCAAGGTACTATTCAAGTTCAAAGACGACGGCGGCGGAAAGACCAGCAACAACCTGTAAAGAAATCGACTGAGGGATTAGTGAAAGTCGCCAGGCAAGTTCGCGTGATCGGAGTAAGCATTTTTGCGCCGAGTTAGATAAACAGGGAGAGCTACCGAATGATGAAACGATTTGCTGCAAAAATTGACGCAGCTCACATGCGCCTGCAGTGCATCAGCAGCAGCAGCAGTACGGAGTAGAAGGGATTGGAAGATCGCAGGACTCGCAGGAGAATTATCAGCCATCTTGAGATTTCATGCGACAACGCCCAGGCCGCGTCTTAGCGCAAGATAAGTGATTGCTCTGAGCCTTGGCCAGCCCAGGCCGAAGCACTGACCTGAATAGTGAGACCATTACGTAGGGGAACCCGGAAGGGAGGCCAGCCTTAATTATGGCGCGGTCACGGATAAGTTACTTATCATGGATAGTTAACTACTTCCCTACTACAGGTCGGCCGCCCACCCCATTTCAGACTGTAAGTAAATGTACATCAATGCATGCACTCACAATGATGAAAATTGTATATTTCATCCATCTGAAGAAGTCATAATCTTCAAAGTACTGAGGCCCCATTTTCTATCGTCAGTTCTTGCTAGCATATCCAGGATCCCATAACTACTGGTCGGGTATTGGCCCATTGATTAAATTCTGGAGAGATAAGGAAGGTCAGATGATGCTGTATGACCCTGCCACATTCCAACAATTAACCTGATTCCATTCTTAGTGGTGTTACATTGTTAAGGTACATATGGCCATATAGTTAAGTCCTTTCTGTGATAGTTAGTATGAGTAGTTGGAATCTGCCACTAAACTACTGTGTACTGTGCAGTATACACTTTTCTGCAGTGTACCCTCTGTGTACCCTCTGTGTACCTTCAGTGTACTGTGGACTCTGTCTGCCGCTCAACCGGGATCGGTACCGCCAGTCGGGGGCAAGGATGATTCATATTCCGTAATTGATCCAGGCCAGATCCAAGGCAGGGAACCAAGCTACTGTTCACCGCCTGCACTAATTCCGCTGCACGCGAGGTCGATCAACACTAAGAGTGGCGAGCCTCCTCGGATGGCCAATTAAATGCCGTGCCAAGTGGCTGCAACGGGCATAGGGCGGCGTCGGCAGATTTTGGCTGGGGACGGGGCCCCTTCATGACAAAAATACCTACGGTAAACCTAGTAGACTACGGGCACGGAGAAGTCACAGGAGAACCGGCCCGTATCTGTGTGGCGTGTGCAGAACCATCCCCCCCCCTCTTCCCCCTCCATTTCTTCCCCCGAACCCCTCCAACAAACCGATGATCGGAGTAGGCGAGGTGTTTCTATTAGCCAACAGTCAACCTGTATGACCTCACCCACGAGGCCACTGCTGTGGCTGCCTTTTGCCCCCCTTCCCTTCCTGTCGCCACTTCAGGAGCTTTATGTGATATGCCACAGTGAAGATTTACTGTCAATGGCATTGGGACTCCAATGAAGAGAATTGCGACGTCCTTTGGATTGTTCGCAAGCGATAATGTGAGCCATTATATAATAGAGTGAGCTACACGAAAGCATCCAGATCACCCCGAAACAGTAAGGTCGAAAGTGTAAAACTTTAGAAAAATTTTCCTCGCGGGCGGTAGAGCATGGCAGAACGCCCATCAATCCCCGGATCGGTGAAACGAGTAGTCCAATGAGAAAGCTCCATAAGCCCCCCGTACACAAAAATTTTATTCTGAGATTTCTGCTCGTCTCCCTCTTCTTCTTCTATTATTCCTCTTCCTCTGCAGAAGCAGCGAAACGACATCCATCCCTCCTTCTTGCATCTCTACAAAAAGGATCTTGGAGGCTGCTGATGCTACGGTAGAGAGAATACCTCTGACACACAGTCCCCGAGAGGACCTTTTCCCCTCCCCCCCACAATCCACCGCTATGCCCCAATCCACCGAGGAGGTTGCGCTCCCCTCCAGCCCTCTGGCTGGAGGCGCCGTGGCCTACAATCAGATCAACAAGGAATTGCAACCGCTTCCTCCTATGGAGGCTCACAATGGAGCCGTGATTGCTCCCGCATCCTCTCCCACCCGTGACAGCAACGGAAGGATGATGTCCCTTGAGCTCGAGGATGGCACAGTCTACCAGGGCTACAGCTTTGGTGCTGAGAAGAGCGTTGCTGGTGAACTGGTCTTCCAGACTGGTATGGTAGGATACCCCGAGTCGGTCACCGACCCTTCCTACCGGGGCCAAATCCTGGTCATCACATTCCCCCTGGTCGGTAACTACGGTGTTCCGTCTCGGGAGACCATGGATGAGCTCCTGAAGACTTTGCCCAAGTACTTCGAGTCGACTGAGATTCACGTGGCGGCTTTGGTTGTCGCAACCTATGCCGGAGAAGATTACTCTCACTTCCTGGCTCAGTCTTCCCTTGGTCAATGGCTGAAGGAACAGGGCGTCCCCGCCATGCACGGTGTTGACACGCGTGCTCTCACGAAGCGCATTCGTGAGAAGGGTAGCATGCTTGGTCGTATGCTGCTCCAGAAGTCCGAATTCGTCGACAGCGCTACCGAAGTGCCCACGGAGAAGGATAGCTGGCGACCCTTCTTCGAGGAGACGGAGTGGGTTGACCCCAACAAGAAGAACCTTGTTGCTGAGGGTGAGTTTTCCGATTCCGTACTCTCAACTAGGAATCATTTTGGCTGATGAATATATAACAGTATCCATCAAGGAGCCTAAGCTGTTCTCTCCCCCCGAGGATATTGCCCTGAAGCACCCTTCCGGACGTCCGGTCCGTGTTCTGTGCTTGGACGTCGGTCTCAAGTTCAACCAGCTGCGCTGTTTGCTTGCCCGCGGAGTCGAGGTCCTTGTCGTCCCCTGGGACTACGATTTCCCTACCCTTGCCGGAAAGGATTATGACGGTCTTTTCGTTTCCAACGGTCCTGGTGACCCCGCTACTCTTACTACCACCGTCAACAACCTTGCTAAGACCATGAAGGAGGCCCGCACTCCCGTGTTCGGTATCTGCTTGGGACATCAGTTGATTGCCCGCTCTGTTGGTTGCCAAACCCAGAAGATGAAGTTCGGTAACCGTGGTCACAACATTCCTTGCACCAGCATGGTCTCCGGCAAGTGCCACATCACTTCTCAGAACCACGGTTTTGCTGTGGATTCGACCACCCTTCCTGAGGGCTGGGAGGAACTTTTCGTGAACGCCAACGATGGTAGCAACGAAGGTATCCGCCATGTCAACCGTCCATTCTTCAGTGTCCAGTTCCACCCCGAGAGCACACCCGGACCTCGGGACACCGAGTTCCTCTTCGACGTCTTCATCAACACCGTCAAGGACACTATTGCCTCGCCTGAGGCTCTCACCAAGGCTGTTTCCTTCCCCGGTGGCGCCATCGAGGACAACGTCAAGGCATCTCCTCGTGTCTCCGTCAAGAAGGTCCTTATCTTGGGTAGTGGTGGTCTGAGCATTGGACAGGCTGGTGAGTTTGACTATTCCGGTAGTCAGGCCATCAAGGCCCTGAAGGAAGAAGGAATCTACACCATTCTCATCAACCCCAACATCGCCACCATCCAGACCTCGAAGGGTCTTGCTGACAAGGTCTACTTCCTCCCTGTCAATGCCGATTTCGTGCGCAAGGTTATCAAGCACGAGAGACCCGATGCTATTTACGTCACTTTCGGTGGTCAGACTGCGCTGCAAGTCGGTATCCAACTCAAGGATGAGTTCGAGTCTCTGGGCGTCAAGGTCCTCGGTACCCCTATTGACACCATCATCACCACCGAGGATCGTGAGCTCTTTGCTCGCAGCATGGACTCCATTGGCGAGAAGTGTGCCAAGTCCGCCTCTGCTTCCAACTTGGAAGAGGCTCTCAGCGTGGTTGAGAGCATCGGCTTCCCTGTCATCGTTCGTGCTGCCTATGCCCTCGGCGGTCTTGGCAGTGGTTTCGCCGATAACATGGAGGAGCTGAAGGAGCTTTGCACCAAAGCCTTTGCTGCCAGTCCTCAGGTTCTTATTGAGCGGAGTATGAAGGGCTGGAAGGAAATCGAGTACGAAGTTGTTCGTGATTGCAGGGACAACTGTATCACCGTCTGTAACATGGAGAACTTTGATCCTCTGGGTATCCATACCGGTGATTCCATTGTTGTCGCTCCTTCCCAGACCCTCTCGGACGAGGACTACAACATGCTGCGTACAACTGCAGTCAACGTCATCCGTCACCTCGGCGTTGTTGGTGAATGTAACATCCAGTATGCCCTCAACCCCTTCTCGAAGGAGTACTGCATTATTGAGGTCAACGCTCGTCTCTCGAGATCTTCGGCCCTTGCTTCTAAGGCCACTGGATATCCCCTTGCCTTCATTGCGGCCAAGTTGGGTCTCAACATTCCTCTCAATGAGATCAAGAACTCTGTCACCAAGGTCACTTGCGCTTGCTTTGAGCCTTCGCTGGATTACTGCGTTGTCAAGATCCCTCGCTGGGATCTGAAGAAGTTCACCCGCGTCTCCACTCAGCTTGGATCCTCCATGAAGAGTGTTGGTGAAGTCATGAGCATCGGAAGAACCTTCGAGGAAGCGATTCAGAAGGCCATTCGCTCCGTTGACTTCCATAACATGGGTTTCAACGAGACGAACGCTCTCATGTCCATCAAGGGCGAGCTGCAGACGCCCTCTGACCAGCGTCTGTTCGCGATTGCCAACGCCATGGCTGCTGGCTACAGTGTTGATGAAATCTGGAAGCTCACCTCGATTGACAAGTGGTTCCTGAGCAGACTCAAGGGTCTCAGCGATCTCGGAAAACTTATGACCTCGTACAATGCTACCACTGTGCCTAGACCCCTGATCAAGCGCGCCAAGCAGCTTGGTTTCTCCGATCGTCAGCTGGCTAAGTTTTTGAGCTCCAACGAGCTCGCTGTCAGACGTCTACGTGTGGAGTCTGGCATCGTTCCGATCGTCAAGCAGATCGATACTGTCGCTGCCGAGTTCCCCTCGTTCACCAACTATCTGTATCTCACTTACAATGCTTCTGAGCATGACGTGAACTTCAACGACAATGGTATCATGGTTCTCGGCTCGGGTGTCTACCGCATTGGTTCCTCTGTCGAGTTCGATTGGTGCTCTGTGCGTACCATTCGTACCTTGCGCGAACAGGGCCACAAGACTGTTATGGTCAACTACAACCCCGAAACTGTCAGTACCGATTATGATGAGGCCGATCGTCTGTACTTCGAGAACATCAACCTTGAGACCGTTCTGGATATTTACCAGTTGGAATCCTCCAGCGGTGTCATCATCTCCATGGGTGGTCAGACTCCGAACAACATCGCTCTGCCTCTCCACCGCTTGAACGTCAAGATCCTCGGTACTTCTCCTGAGATGATTGATGGTGCTGAGAACCGTTACAAGTTCTCTCGCATGCTGGACCGTATCGGCGTCGATCAGCCAGCCTGGAAGGAATTGACTAGCATCGATGAGGCTACTGAGTTCTGTAACAAGGTCGGCTACCCCGTGCTTGTGCGTCCCTCTTACGTGCTGTCGGGTGCGGCCATGAACACTGTCTACTCTGAGCATGATCTGGCCAGCTACCTCAACCAGGCTGCTGATGTCTCGCGCGAGCACCCCGTCGTTATCACCAAGTACATTGAGAACGCAAAGGAGATCGAGATGGATGCTGTCGCTCGTAACGGTGTTATGGTCGGACACTTCATCTCCGAGCACGTTGAGAACGCCGGTGTTCACTCTGGTGACGCTACCTTGATCCTGCCTCCTCAGGACTTGGACCCTGAAACCGTCCGCCGCATTGAAGAGGCCACCAGAAAGATTGGTAATGCTCTCAATGTCACCGGTCCTTACAACATCCAGTTCATTGCCAAGGACAACGATATCAAGGTCATCGAGTGCAATGTGAGAGCTTCCCGCTCTTTCCCCTTCGTGTCCAAGACTATGGGTGTCGACCTCATCGAGATGGCCACCAAGGCCATGATCGGAGTGCCCTTCGCCGAGTATCCTCCTGTCTCCATTCCTAAGGACTACGTCGGTGTGAAGGTTCCTCAATTCTCCTTCTCTCGCCTCTCTGGTGCCGACCCTGTTCTGGGTGTTGAGATGGCCTCGACCGGTGAAGTCGCTTCTTTCGGACGTGACAAGTATGAGGCCTACCTCAAGGGCTTGATTTCCACTGGTTTCCGTCTTCCCAAGCGCAACATTCTCTTCTCCATTGGTTCCTACAAGGAGAAGATGGAGATGCTCCCCTCCATTCGCAAGCTTCACCAGTTGCAGTACAACCTGTTTGCCACCGCTGGTACTGCTGATTTCCTCAAGGAGAACGGCATTCCCTGCAAGTTCCTTGAAATCCTGCCTGGTGAAGAGGAAGACATCAAGTCCGAGTACTCTCTCACTCAGCACTTGGCCAACAACCTCATCGATCTGTACATCAACTTGCCGTCGAACAACCGTTTCAGACGTCCTGCCAACTACATGAGTAAGGGTTACCGTACTCGTCGTATGGCCGTTGACTACCAGACTCCTCTGGTCACC
The DNA here is from genome assembly GCF_003184765.1 of Aspergillus aculeatinus CBS 121060. Taxonomy (NCBI): domain Eukaryota; kingdom Fungi; phylum Ascomycota; class Eurotiomycetes; order Eurotiales; family Aspergillaceae; genus Aspergillus; species Aspergillus aculeatinus. Next base: position 20,609 of record NW_020291477.1, read on the forward strand.
AACGTCAAGAACGCCAAGATCCTGATCGAGGCCATTGCTCGCCACTACGACCTCGCTGTCCGAACTCTGGATTACCAGACCAGCCACCGCACTATCATCCTTCCCGGCTTGATTAACGTTGCTGCTTTTGTTCCTGGCCTGGTCACTCCCGGCTCCGCCGACTTCGAGCTCATGACCAAGGCTTCCATTGCCTCCGGTTTCAGCATGGTGCGCATCATGCCCGTGGGTGTTGATGCCTCGGTTACCGAAGCGGCCGCGCTCAAGGTTGTCCAGAAGAACGCCCAGAAGGGTGCCTTCTGTGACTTCAACTTCTCTGTTTCGGCGACTTCGACCAACGCTGACCAGATCGGCCAGTTGACTGGAGATGTCGGTGCTCTCTTCATTCCCTTCAACCACCTTTCCGGTAACATCAGCAAGGTCGCTGCTGTCACTAGCCACTTTGCTGCTTGGCCTTCTAGCAAGCCCATTATCACCGATGCTAAGTCTACGGACTTGGCCTCTGTGCTGCTCCTGGCTAGTCTCCACAGCCGCAACATCCATGTGATGAACGTGACTTCGAAGGAGGACATTACCCTGATCGCTCTGAGCAAGGAGAAAGGTCTCAAGGTGACATGCGATGTGTCTATCTTCTCCCTCTTCTTCTCCAAGGATGACTACCCCGAGTCCTTCTTGCCCTCCGCTGAGGACCAGAAGGCCTTGTGGGAGCACTTGAGCACCATTGATGTCTTCTCCATCGGTAGCATTCCCTTCCAGATGGCTGGTGATAAGGGCTCTGCTGTCGTTGGTGTCGCTGAGTCCTTGCCTCTGCTCTTCACCGCCGTTGCTGAGGGCCGCTTGACTATCGAGGACATCATCGCTCGCCTTTACGAGAACCCTAAGAAGATCTTCGAGATCCACGACCAGGCTGACAGCTCGGTTGAGATTGAGATTGACCGCCCTTACACTTTCCAGAGTCCTCATGGCTGGTCCCCCCTCAATGGCAAGAATGTCCGTGGTGCTGTGCAGCGTGTGACGTTCCAGGGCAAGACCTCTTGCCTCGATGGCGCGCTCACCTCGGACGCCCCTAAGGGAGTTGACATGTCTACTCACCGGATTGCCCCTGCTTCCCCGTCTGTGAAGGCTATGTCTCCCATGGTTCGCGCTCGCCCGGAGAGTTCGTTTGACCGGAGACTCTCCGTCTCTGGCACTCCTCTGCGCCAAGCCCGTCGCGCTGCGGAACAGGCTGCTCCCGCGGTTGGTGAACTCGGCCCTCCCCTGTACACCCCCGTGCCTCAGGTCTCCTCTTCCTTGATGGACATGCTTTCCCGCTCTCCCTTCAAGCAGAAGCATGTGCTTTCGGTGAAACAGTTCACTCGCGCCGATCTGCACTTGCTCTTCACCGTGGCCCAGGAGATGCGGTTGGGTGTTCAGCGCCAGGGTGTGCTCGACATTCTCAAGGGTCGTCTGCTGACTACCTTGTTCTACGAGCCATCTACCAGAACCTCCGCCTCTTTCGACGCTGCCATGCAGCGCCTTGGTGGACGGACGATTGCCATCTCCACTGAGCACTCTTCCACCAAGAAGGGCGAGACCCTCCAGGATACTCTGCGCACTCTTGCCTGCTACGGAGACGCTGTTGTTCTGCGTCACCCTGATGCTAACAGCACTGAGATTGCGGCTAAGTTCTCTCCCGTTCCTGTCATCAACGGCGGAAACGGCAGTGTTGAGCACCCCACTCAGGCCTTCTTGGACCTCTTCACCATCCGTGAGGAGCTTGGAACTGTCGGAGGCCTCACCATCACCTTCACCGGTGATCTGAGATACGGCCGCACTGTCCACTCTCTGCTCAAGTTGCTCCAGTTCTACGACGTCCGGGTGCAGCTTGTTGCCCCCAAGGAGCTGTCTCTGCCCGAAGAGGTCCGCCAGCAGATTGTTGCCTCTGGCCAGCTTGTCGTGGAGTCCGAGGAGTTGACCCCTGAGATTGTCGCTCGCTCCGATGTTCTGTATTCGACCCGTGTCCAGAAGGAGCGCTTCGCGGATCTCGAGCAGTACGAGCGCCTGAAGAACACCTTCGTCATTGACAACGCTCTTCTCAAGCACGCCAAGAGCCATATGGTTGTCATGCACCCCTTGCCTCGCAATGCTGAGATCTCGGAGGAGGTTGACTTCGACCAGCGGGCTGCTTACTTCCGCCAGGTTAGTGTTGCTTGGCCGTCTAATATCTTTGAATATTCGCTGACTTGGACACAGATGAGATATGGCCTCTACTGCCGCATGGCTCTGCTTGCCTTGGTCATGGCACCCTAGGTCATTTCTGGGATGATGTACGATATGCGAGCAAACCACAGGATATCTGTGCTCTCACAGATCTGATTGGCGACCTCGATTATCATGTGTTTCCTATTTGTTTTTTCCCGTCTCGGCATTGGCTTTGCTTTCGAAAAGTTATTCAATGTCATTACATACACCGCGTAGGCTATTTGCGAGGCATATAGAGATGCTCGCGTGTTAGATTAGATTTAATTTTCCCTATTTTCCAATTATACGATCCCGTTATGTGTATGGATTGTATTCTGTGTTTGTGTTGTGTTTTGCGTGTGGTGTGTGTGTTGTGTTTGATGTGTGTGATGTGTGTGTGGTGTTCGTTGCGTTCGTTGCGTTTTGTGTGTTTTATGTGTTTGGCGTGTTTCTGGCGTGTTCTCTTTGTTTTCGACTTATTTTCTGTTTTCCCTGTTTCTTTCTCTTTCTTTTCCTTTTTCTTGGGAGTTATTGGGATTGGAAGGACATTGGGATTTGGGACTCGGGATTGGGAAGGAAAAATTGGCGTTGATGAAAGATCGGCTGGACGGCCATCTTCGGGCGGGACTGGATTCCCCCAAACTTTATACCCCTGGGACGACAACTTGGCTACGACTAACTTGCAACTACAACTACAACTACAACTACCACGACTACTACCACGACTACTACCACGACAACTATTACAACTATTACAATTTGTGGTCCTTGATGGCCCTGCTGCTCGCAGCAATCAATCAATCAATATAATCATTACTTTTCCTGAATTATACTCCATTTCTTTGTTAGACTTGCTTGTTGCACCTTGACACTTATCTCATTGTCAAAGCATAAGCAGAAATCGCGTTTGTTATAGCATCTTCTGCTGTGTTGCTCGTGATTCGAGGGATTTTAGATTATTGTCAAGCATTGAAGCACGGAAGTACTAGTAGGCAAGAAAGGCTTACTAGTTGGAACAACGGGGGCTAAATTACCCTTTGCGGACTCCGACGATAAGAGCCGGGCGATGCATACGATCATCAGTCGGTCTCATGCAGGTCACTGGCTTCCCCTCCTTTCTGCTTTGTTCCTTTCGTCTTTCCCATCTTCTCCCCCCCCAAAAAAAAATTGTCTCTTGCTTAGTCTCGTATTCGATCTACCACGATTCAAGGCCATGCCTGCGGGATGGACTGCTTCGCCCGATCCAACCGGCGCGCTTCCACGCATGTTGGCCAGCCTCGGCCAAACTTGCCAGTGGCATGAGGGCAGTGGCTAGACCCGCGGGCTGGACTATACCGTAGTAGTCTAGGTGACCTAGCGGCGGGGGCTCGAGATGTCGTGATCAATTTGGGAGGAGGGAACAATCTCGCCCTATATTGACCCGCAATTTAAGGAGATGCTTGAGATGTCAATCCGATTATCTTCTCTCTTTTGCCCCCCTCGGCAAACTGCCGGTATCTGCCAAATTGGGAAATCCTTCCTATCAGGAGTTACCTGCCTGAGTCGTGGACATTTCCCGATACAGTCGGCGGATAGTAATCATCCTTGTCCTTAATGGCTGAAGTATTCAGTAGCTGCTTAGTTAGTATACTTTAGGACTTGTGCATGCAGCTGTTCATCCACCTGACGATGTTTGAGCGTTGCAGCACAAAGGGCTTCTCCGACAGGGAGGGGTGGGAGGTGGCGCTTTTCATTCGATTTGGGGCAAATGAACAAAAAGTAATGACGTCCGGGAAAGACAATCTTCTCAGGGGTCTCGAACATAAATGAACGAATGGGGACTAGTGGGTTTTCTCTTCTTTTATGGAATTGCAGCCGGGTGTGATACCACCTATGCTTTGAACACCCTACTGAGATGACTTGATATAACCTTCCAATTGCGTCTTATCATGAGTTAGGTCATTACCGTTGACGATTCACGAGTCAACTATCTTTAGGGTGTACGATGACGGCTATCGGACTCCCAAAGCTCGAGGACATGTTAGGTCTTCGCCTGCATCGCTCTCACTACTGCTATCGCCCTAGAGCCTAGTGCTCTCTAGCCTTCAATTGAGGAACCTCAAATGAATGCGACATATACTAAGTGCCATGGTGATTCATGCTGCGCAGTTCTCTACGCCTATTACCAGCTATGCCGAAATACTCATCATAATAGTAACACGCATGGCTGTTGCAGAATACAATTCCTCTTCCTTCCTTCTGGCGTCAATCTCATATTTATAATCATCTCAAGCACTCCAAATCATGAACCCTTGGAGCATCTCGCAAACCCTCACGAAAGGGTCTCTACCACTTCCTCACAAATTGAAAACTATCAACCACGCCGACCATCGCGCCACCACTCTCGGACCCGGAGATAAGATAGAAGGGAGAAACAACAGCGTCAGAACACAACATAAAATCGCATTCTAGACACCATGGCCTAGGATAAACAAACCCTTGCTCGCTGAACAGCAACGGTCTCATCCCTCCTCCACTGCCTGATAGACAGACTCCAGATAGTACTTGTGAGAAAGTGGAGAGAAAGACATCACTGCCTCGCATCCTCCCACCGCTTTACCACCACCTCCACGATCTGTCGTAGTCCTTCCATCTCCTCCTCGACCTGAAGCCCCAGCGAGGTCGGGTCGAAGCTGCTCCCCACGTAGACGGGAATGCGCAGCCTGCGGGCGAGGATTTTGGCGACTCGGGTGGTGTATTCCACGCTGTTGGGGGCGGAGTAGATTGTGGTTGAGAGGGGTGTGGTGGGGGATTTGAGCTAGGGGTTTGTTGGTTAGTTGCAGGTGGCTAGCGTTTTGGTGTTGTAGGTGGGCATGGGCATGGGCATGGGCATGGGCATATGCGGTATGGATATATGTGATGTAGAGGGCATCGAGGGCGAAGGTATGATATTCGTGCATGAGTGAGGAAAAATTCAGTGACCCCATCAATCAAGGTGTGTAAAAGAATATGGGTTCAGGTTCATCCTGAGCATGGGGACCTGTTTTGATGACGCAGATCTATCTATATTGTCCACTACACTTACATCAGGCATCGCGTAGATCAAACTCCCCATCGGCTTCACTGTCCCCGCTGAGTCGCCCGGGGTCGACGTAGCGAGAAATACCATGGCACATGTGTCCAACAAGGTCAGATGAATATGTGCTGTCGTGTGAAGAGCCTTGGGCAGTGGGAAGGAGATCTCCTGCGGGTGGAGGCGGGGTGGGATGGGCTCTGCTGCTGTCGCCATTTCCCTGGGTCCAGGAATCAAAGGCCCTGAGTGTTTACAAGATTCGTTAAGCCGATAGACCGGTTGCTTGTGAATGAGCCGAAAAGAGCTGTTTGTTTTGCCAATGGCCCGAAGTATAGAAAGATTGAAGATGGGCTGGAAGGACTGCCAGTGCCAGGCGAGGTCTCGTTCCGCTTCTGGACTGGGAATCTCATTTTCCCCGCCAAAAACAAAAAGAAAAAGAAAAAGAAAAAGAAAGCGGGTCTCTCCGCGGCGGGCGGCCCTCGAATTCCATCTTCCGGCTTTGGAGTCTCATCATCGCTTGTCATTTTTCTCGCACGCGAGTTTCTGCTTGGAGCTAAAGTTTTCTTGTTCTTGGTGTTATCGCTGCCTGGGATCATTTGTTGTTCTTTCCTCCCTGTTCGAATGTCTGGAGCGATCGTCTTATCTCAACATGTCACACGATATCACCCACTCCGTCAAATCGGAACCCCACGATGACTCGGAAGATGTGCGAAGCTGGGCCGGGGACTTCGACCCGTTGGCCGACGCCGATGAGCGGCGGGTGCTTTTTGCTGCATTGGATTCCTTCAGGTGCGTGCGGATGGTCTGTGTGGTACAGCTTCTGGAGCTTCTGGTGTCACCGTCCTATCTTATCGTTCGTGGTTGTATGTAGCCATGATTACTAGGTTCTTGCTCTACGCTACGCTAGTCCTACAGTGAGGGGAAGGTCGCCATTTCTCCAACAATCCATGCTTCGCATCACCATGATGGCTTTGAATACTTGAAAATCTGCTGACCATGGCAGACAATATCGGAGAACGGCGCATATGAATACAACGCATCGGCGGCGACAAGCATTCTACGCGCTGCCCTCGGCGCATTGGCAGATGCTCGCCGAGCCGCCCTTCTCGATTCTGGAGCACTTCAACCGGGTAGACGATGCTATCGACATGAATGCGGAGATCGCGGACGCGATTCTCGCCACGGGCCTATCGTCCTTTGGCTTGTCGCTCGACCCGAACCCGGAGGACCTCCGGGAGAATTGGCACGGAACGGCCAACACCTCCGATGTCAACAAGGCCCATTCGACTTTGAGGCAGTTCTACCGCGACTGGAGCGCCGAAGGGCGCGCCGAGAGAGAAATCTGCTATGACCCGGTCCTCCAGGACTTGCGCACCGAGTTTGGTGCGCGCACCGCTGCGGGCCAGGAAATCAGGGTGCTGGTCCCGGGAGCTGGCCTGGGTCGCCTGGTCTTTGACATCGCTCGGGCAGGCTTCTCACCCGAGGGCAACGAGATCTCCTATCATCAGCTTTTGGCCAGCAGCTGGGTCCTCAACCACACCCTCGGTCCTCAGAAGCACACGCTCTACCCCTTTGCCCTGCACTTCTCGAATCTGCTGTCGCGGGAGCAACAGCTCCAGACAGTGATGATTCCCGACCGACATCCGGGCACTGTGATGGCAGAAGCGCAGGAGAACCCAGAGGGCCCTCCTTTCGGCCAGATGAGCATGTCGGCGGCGGACTTTGTGGTGCTCTACCGCCAGCCTGATAACCGAGAGGCATTCGATGCGGTGGCCACGGTCTTCTTTATTGATACCGCCCCGAACCTGATCCGGTATATCGAAACGATTCATCACTGCCTGAAGCCGAACGGGCTCTGGATCAACGTCGGGCCGCTGCTGTGGCATTTTGAGGACGGGGCCAACCGCAGCCACGAGAACAGCCACGACTCGCAGGACCAGGGGATCAGCGAGCCAGGGAATGTGGAGTTGACGGAGGCCGAAGTGTTCTGCCTCGTGGAGCGGATGGGCTTCGTGATCGAGCAGCGCCAGCCGGCACACGAACGGCCGTTGTGTGGGTACATCCAGGACCCCAACAGTATGCTTTTGCCGTTGTACCGGCCATCGCATTGGGTGGCCCGCAAGGAAAGCCACTGAAATCTTTCTCTTTCTTGAAAATTATCAAAGTCATTCAGTATATAGACTAGATAATATATAGGGTGGATCAAAATCGGAGTCGGAGGGTAAGTACAGTGCATGTATGTACTGATCATACTGTACGGGAAACATATCAAGCCAGGGATCGGGTGGAGCTGTTCAGCCGCAGCCTTGAGCCCGACACCAAGACAAAGAAAGAAAGCGGCGATCCAATTCAATTTAACCCATCCAAAATTGCCCATCCCGGGCGAGGCTTAGCGGCATTGGGGCCAAAACGACGGATGATGGTTCCATCGCAGGCTCAGGAACTAGAAGAAATGAGCGAGGCAGAAGCATTCTTCTAGAGAATAGAAAATCATGGTAGACCGATACTGTACTGTACTGTACTGTACTGCACTGGCTTATACCTCTTTCTCTGCGCCAATTGTAAACAATCAAGTCACTAGGTCAATCAAACCAATTGAGGTTGCGGCCTAATCAAGGTCCCGATAGATCCATACTACAGAGGCAGGCGTGGTAAGATACTGTACTGCTGTAATGAATGGTATGGAACCTAGTGTTGAATGGACCAGACTTTCGATACCTTGTCTGGGAATTCAATCATATCAAAAGCATGAACCTGAAAGCATTATGGTTCTATGGTTCTTTCTTTCTTTCTTTCTTTTCTGTTCAATAGGGTGAAGTGCTCTGTACTCTGTACTGTACCCTGTTTAATCCACCAGACCGGTAGTCGGAAGCCGATCATTCCAGAGAGAATTCCAGGGCGCATTTCACCTGCTAGCAATCTGACAGACAGTCAGTCAGTCTATCGATGACAAACCGGCTTCGGCTCCAGCTCCAGCTGCTGTGCTGTCTGTCTGACACTTCTTTTTCTGTTCTCTTCCTCTTGACCCAAATCATCAACCTTTAACATAATTAGAACCCATTCCGCCGACTCAGCCCTGTTGTTTAGTGGATGTTGAAATTGTGGTTCAAGTTGTTATTGTCGTTGTTTGTTGTCCCCGCAATCTGATTCTCCCCACTCTCTCTCTCTCTCTCTCTCCCTTCCTTTGATTATCCATCCCATCCTCACTCAATCCCTCACTCTATCGCGGGCACTGCCTCTTCCTTCTCCCTCGCCATTTTTGGTCCCGCTCGTCTTACATCCTTTCCTTTCTTTCTCAATCTCTCTCTCTCTCTCTCTCTCTCTCCCCCTCTCTTCTACCACTTTCTTCTCCATCTCCGTACTCTTTTCTGTTGTTATTTTCTACTACAGCACCGCCCCTTTCTCCAACTATCCACTTTTTCTTCTCTCCTCTCTTCTCCTCTTTTCTTGTGCTGCCGCTGCTGTTCCTCCCTCGCGTCCGCCTCTTTTCTTCCCCTCCCCGCCTCGTATCCCCTCCTTCCTCTTCCCTCTCTTTGTTCGTCCCCATCCGTTGCTTTTAACGGTTGTGCACAATCAAGGACCTGATGAGCTCACGCTTAAACTTCAAATCGTTCACCTTTGGGACGAAGCGCAACAAGAACAACTCAACTCCGCAACCTCTTCCCGTGTCGACACTATCCAGCCAGGGAATCAGCACTGCGCCGTCGACCAGCACTCTCGTCGCTCCTCCCTCTTCCACCTCGCCCAGCTCCCCACCCTCCGGTCACAGTTCCTCTACCACCAGTTTACCCATGAACAATCAAAATCCTTTGGGCCGCCCCCCGAGTTATACTTACAACACGGTGGGCCGGCCCACCAGCCCGCTGCCGCCTGGCCCTCATCACCCACCCTCCATCAATACCAGCCTGCAGTATTCGCAATCTCCGATGGGAGCGCCCCCCGGGTATGGACTACAGCAGCCCATAGCCCCGGGTATGACCCCTGGTCTTCATCAACCCCAATACTTGCGCAACCCCGCCGTCGAAGTCGAGGGCGCTGGCCGTAGCAAGGCCCAGCTGATCGTCGGTATCGACTTTGGGACAACCTTCTCTGGAGTCGCTTTCGCCTTTGCGACCAACAACGAAGCTCGGGAAGACATTATCACAGAGTGGCCTGGGGCAGGCACTCACACCAAACAGAAGGTGGGTCCAAACAATCTCCCCGCACCTCATATGCAGGCTCCCCTAGATTGCTCACTCGATTCCCGGTACCCCCCAGATCCCAACGGTGCTGTACTACGACCAATATCAGAAGGTGGTAGGATGGGGTCCGGATATTGCAGATGCGCTGGCCCCGACTGGTTACCCCAAGCAAGGGGTTCAGAAGGTCGAATGGTTCAAGCTCCAGCTCATGCTCTCCGGCAACACCTACATCGACCCCATTAACCTGCCGCCCTTGCCGCCGGGCAAGTCCGAAATCGATGTCGCCGCCGACTACCTTTTCAAATTGCGACAGGCAATGCGGGCCCAGCTTCAGAAGACCCTCGGCGAAGTGTTTACGCGAGAAGAACGGAACATCCGATACTACCTTACCGTTCCGGCCATCTGGAACGATGCAGGGAAGGCAGCGACCCGGGCGGCAGCTCTTCAAGCTGGGTTTCTACGCGACGAGAACGACAACCGCCTCACCCTGATCTCGGAGCCGGAAGCAGCTGCGCTCTTCTGTGCTAAAACGGGCTTGCTGAACCTAAAAGTGGGCGACGCCATTCTGATCGTAGACTGCGGTGGTGGTACGGTCGATCTGATCGCGTATGAAGTCGAAGAAGAGTCACCCTTCAGTGTCGCAGAATGCACGGGTGGCTCGGGTGATTCATGCGGTTCCACTGCTCTGAATCGGAATTTCAGCAACATCCTTAGGGCCAAGATCCGCAAAATGAAGCTGCCCGATGGCTCACGCACCGCCGGCAAGGTCTATGCCAAGTGTATCATGGACTTCGAGAATCGTATCAAAGCGGACTTCCGCAACAACGGCCAAAAATGGGCGGTAGACGTGGGAATTGAAGCCGACTTCCCCGATGCGGGCATTGAGGAAGGATACATGACGTTCACGAATGAAGAGATCCTGCAGTGCTTTGAGCCGGTGGTTAACCGCATCCTCGAGTTGGTGCGCAATCAAATTATCGCGATTCAAGCGCAGAACCGATCGCTCCAGGTATGCCGACGGATGTTTAATGTGCAGTGTCCCGTGACTGACCTTGATCCAGAACGTCCTCGTGGTGGGTGGATTCGGTGCTTCGGAGTACCTCTTCCAGCAAATCAAGTTGCATGTACCGCCACAATATCAGACCAAAGTTGTTCGACCTATGGATTCGGTTGCAGCGATTGTGAAGGGTGCCGTGACGGCCGGAATCACTGAGCGGGTAGTCACCCACCGTGTCGCTCGGCGGCACTATCTGATGGCAACGCTACAGCCATTCAAAGAAGGATATCACCCCGAACAGTACCGAGTTCCCAGTCTGGACGGCCGCGATCGCTGCAAATACACGCGGCAGATCTTCATGCAGAAGGGCGAGCGAGTGAAGATCGGCGAGCCGGTCAAGGTCAGCTTTTTTCGGCAGGTTGCCCCCGGCGCCACCCTCATGTACGAGGATATTTTGTATGCCTGTGACGAGGATGTGTGTCCGGAGTACACGAAGGACCCACGTAAGCTGCTCTTTCTATGAAAAACTGTCCATTCAGCACTGACAAAAATCCACTGCAGGCATCAAGGAAGTTGTCACCCTCACATCGGACCTGTCCCGCAAGAACCTGGAAACAGACTTCGAGCGCATGGACACACCCCAGGGAACCTTTTACCGCGTTTACTTCGACATTTACTTGACCCTCGATGGTAGCGAGTTCAGCGCGGAGCTAGTGTGCCAGGGTGAAGTAATGGGACGCTGCAGGGCCAAGTTCCGCTAGTTCCAAATACACCTCGAGAAGAAAGGGGGAAAGGGAAAGGCTACAGATATGATGATACCCGGTAGAAGAAAGAAAGAACTCGGACCCAAGGATTTCCCAACCATATGCGATATATAAATCTCATGACACACGCAATCACGCTGCACTGGGATGGCGTTTAATATTCTTTTTTCTTCTTGTTTTCCATTTGGCCCACTGACACTTCTCTTCCCTGACAATCATCGACAGATTCGCACCAGGGAACCACCCACCAACTCTGGGATATACTTTTGGATTGATTGTGCTATGCTGCTTTATATCTCTTGATACCTTTTGATCTCCAAATGCTCTGATGCAATGTAATTTGTGATTTGGTCACCATAGCCAAAATACTGGATTATGACTAGTTTGAGTCCCTGTTGCCGAAATAGAGTCTCACCTTGGTTTCCGGGCCCCAGTGGCCCGCTGAGCCCTTCTGTTAAGTTGGCACTAGCAGGATGCAGAGGATTTCCTGGTCTTGGAAGCCATGTTAGTGCAAGCATGTCCTGGTATATTCTCAACATCCTCGATCTCTCCTAGCCTAAGACAATCCCAGCCTAGGTTATACATACAGCATACGATCTTCAACAGCTCCCTACCTCTCGATCTGGTTATCTTCGTCACATAGTCAATCAAATAGTCAAGGACAAGCTGACCAAACAGCCAACCACCAACGCCCTCAAATATTGAAATGGAAAGACGGAGGCTATTGCCAGACCCACTTCCTTACCCCGTAGAGTACGATCAGTCTACTTACCAGGCCCAAAAACTGTACTTGGGTAGTGGATGTATGTGGAAAGGGGAGAAAGAGAAAGAACAAAAGAAAGAAAAGAAAGATATCGAGGTAATAGGTGTGTGAAAAGCAGGCGGCAAAAAAAAAAAAAGATCGCCAAACATCCCACTCCATACATCTTCTCTTCCTTCTATACTTGTGTATCAAAGTCAAGGTAGAAACTCACCAAAAAAAGAAAGAAAAAAGAAAAAGCCCCCCCCCCCCTCCCAAAGAGGGAAAGAAAAGAGGAAAGAAAAGGATAAAAGTGATTAGAAACCTAGAGAAAGAGCATTCCGAAAGACCCCTCCTCTCGTACGCCCCGGACCTATCTCCGTCAAGACATACCACCCTTTTCTCCATAACAAGAGAGCCGACACACACCAAGAAGCGACAACGTTTGCGCAGGGCTTGGGTGGAACTGATTCAACACTAGAAGCCGTACGGTAGGTAGGTTGGTAACCTACTTGCCTACTTGTCAAGTGATGGTTACGTACTATAGTAGTTGTTGATAAGTATATACCTCTTTTACTGATGACATTCACCATGGAAAAGTCAAGGTATACCTACAGTAGGTGTACAGTACTGTACATGCTCCAGAAATCAACCCAACTATGATCGGCCAACGGCCCTCCCCCACCCCTTCCCCCCTTTTCGCTGCCCTTCTCTCTCCCCACCGTCATCAACCATGACGACAATCCATGCATGACATAGAAGAGAATCCCACCACACAATGAAAAGCACAAAAAAAAAACAAAAGATTCGATCACGCGCCACATCTGGATAAGGGTGGTCGGTCTGGGCGTCGAAAAAGTGGGGGTAAAAGGAGGGGTGGAGGGAAGAAGGGGGAGAGAGAGAGAGAGAAAAGGGAAAACAAGCTGCTGCATGGCTTAGAAAGGAACTAATGCGTGGCGTTGGTTATCTTTATTTTCTATCTCTTTGTGGGTTCTCAAATTTGTTTGCCATATATTAGTTTGTATTTGTCTATGGCATTGTTGTCTCGATAATCGAGATACTGACGTTATGTACTAACTCTGGCCTTGATTCTCTCCATTTGCCACGAGGGCTATTTTCTTTTATACAATATACGAGAATAGCGAACGAAACCGGTTCGGACTGCATTTACATATCCTTTCTGTTTTACCCTGATTCTGCCGTTCCGAATGATCCGAGGCACAAGAGAAGCATTCGTTGAGGTTAGTAGAGTATGAACACGGAATCGATCTTGAGTGGTTCTTTCTGCGGGCTTTTTCGGATGCGAGATGGCGGTGCGCATCAGATCTTATTGGAGATGCATGTTTGCTTGAGAACCTATCAGATTCGCCTCGGATGGGGGTTCTCCGAGGTCAATCTATTGGGAACCGGGGAGCCTTGACGCCTGATCTGACGTGGTCTCTATACCAGTATTCCTTAGATGTAGAAGTTGTATCAACATACATAATCAGGAATCGGGCTTGGGTCGTGAAGCTGCCCTCGGAAAAATTGTCTGCTTGCACCACAGGGTATGTATGCCACGGTAGCCTGTGGCTCGACCATGTCGATCATGAGTGCTCGACAGACGGGGATCCTCAAGGCTGAATGATAAGAGGTTGACCTTGTATCAGTCTATCGTCGTTCCATTAGAGCCCAACATCCGAGGGAGATGCTGATCACAGACTCGTAGCCGAGCCGGCTCTCCTGGTATCTGCCCATACCTCGCTAGCAAGAATGTTCGTACACTTTGCTGAAGGATGACTGAGAGTTGCATTCCACGCATGACTTCTCGACGCAGTGGCGACAGTCTTAGAGGACGCTGGAGAAACAAGCCCAATGCAAATCCTCCGTCATGGGCAAGGACAGAGAAGGACAAGCTTGAGGGAACAGGGTTAGCGAGCAAGTCTGCAGGACCCCGACAACCGTACGGATTCAAGCCTGAACTATCACCCCACGCCAACAGTAGGACCTTCCATTTGCGGTAAATACAACCGCATGATGTCTCGCTCTTGCCCGGGGCTTCCAGCTCGGACGACATAGGGTCCCTTGAGTTGAAGCCAAACGAACGCAATTACCTTGTCGGCTCGACTGCAAGCAAGAGGAGGCGTACATCATCACTTCAGATGTAGCTATACTCGTCAGGATTTGGCTCCTCCGGGTGTCCACGAGACCATGCCTCGTTATGGCTCCCTGTCTTTAACGGTCAAGGAAAGGCTTTTCATGCATGTCTGTCAGTTGAACTCTCGGAATAACTGTCAATCATTGCCGACTGCCGTCACATGTGTCTCAACCCAAGCACATGTATGATCCAAATCCACTTTGACCAAATCAACACGGATACTGGGCCATAACCCGCAATATCATGAGCTAGGGCCATATTTTCAAAAGCGGCTTGCGTAGGTCGACAAGCTGACAGGCAGGTCTAAGCCAGCCTCCCTTTCCCGGATGATTTCCGATATCCCAGTCTTGCTCATGATTGTGGCTCGAACAGAACAGAATCTCAAGCTTGCGGAGACAGTATCCTTATCCGCGAGACCAATCGGTCATGCTGGAGATCAACGGTTAATGACACTGGCATCATCGAGGCGTTCCTGTTCAATGACGAGATTCTGGTTATTGAAACGACACGCTCGCGAAAAGCACCGTCTGCGCCATGTTGGACACCTCGCTGATCCCGGCACGATGCCTCCGACTCGTGTTATAGGTCTCGATGCAGAAGAGGTAATGCTGCCGTTGCTAACTTGGTCATCACACCGTGGGCTGAGTGCATTCGATGGGGTTATAACAAGCTCTGCTAATTCAATGACAGGTCGATAATATGCAGCTCCTCGAGGGTCAGCAAAGTGTCAGATCCACTCAACCCCAGATCGAGCATCGTGCATGATGGCAGGAAGCTAGGAAAGAGCTCCAATCTCCAAGACCCAAGCTGCCTTCACAGCGCCACTATTCGCGAACTGGCCCCGTTGTCGGTGGGCCCGGGTTGTATTCGGCTGAATTGAGCATTGGAACCAATGAGGATGGGATTATCTCGGCCGTACCAAGCGTGTGATAGTAGGTAGATGTGGTAATCCCAGGTAGGGAGACGTTTGGTGGTTAGAAGGAGAAAGGCCGAGAGCACATCGTGAGAAACGAGTCTGGAGTGCGCAGGATCACATGATGACCTATCACCTGCAAAGCCCCATACCATGGTCATGTCACATGCTGCCAGACTTCAGAACCAGGAAGACAGAAATCGTACATCGAAGAAAAGGAAGTGAGAGCCACAGCCAAGCTCGTCCATCGCCGGTTACGACCTCCATGGGGCTCCAAGCCTCCAAACCTCTGACCTTCTCCGCTTCTGTAGCGTTAATCTACCTCGCATCGGAGGGTGTCTGCAGCTATCAATTTTAGGATAAGAGCACAGGGGCGAGATTCAGCCATGGATGTGCATCCTTGCTCTCCCTACTATGATGTGCGGCGACATTAACTCCAGGCCGTGGCTAGGATTGGCCATTGTACCTCTGCTGGTTTTAGACGCTGGGTCAACAACCAGTCCTGACACAAGTACGAACGAACTTCTCTGCGCGCCCATCCTTTGTCCCGCGCGAGGGAGTAGTAGTTACCCATTTCGGCACTATCTATTATCACCACCATGCGGAAACTCGTGGAGAATCATTGCCTTGTATCGACTTAGCCAGCCGTCCGTGCACTAGGATCCCATCCTCCTAGGACCATTTGTGGCCCAGTCGAGTCCCACAGACATTGGATCGCAGCTTCCTTTGGGGCCTCGAATGCTCTATCTCTGAATCGGTCCGTAAGTGTGGAGTAAGAAGAGGAGACTACTTGGTCTGACGCAAGACTGGATTGAAGAGGGCGAGGTCAACACTATGGAGTAGTGCCGTTTGGCCCGCTGGGCTCGCAATCCTGGCCCACCCTTTGATTATCATAGATGAAGTGTAATTTCTTTTTCTCGCACCGCGTGCCAGCTTATCAGCTCGGAAGATAATGTCCTATCCACCTAGACGTTGGGATGCCTGGCCAGGCCTTCAAGAGGCGATCGCGGTGATGCTGGAAAAGGGCCGATCCATGGTGATGAACCAATTGGGAGAGGTAGAACTCCACTAGAAGCACTAAAAACTCCCTGGTCCAAAGTCTGCCATGGACAGTCTGACACGAAAGGCAACAGGTGCGATACCATAGGCGTCCTACCAGCCGTTGGTTTATCTCGGAGGATTTGACATCGTCGGTGGCGGGTGAAAACCAGAGGCAAGTGCTGTAAGCCTGGGAAGTGAGAGACACGAAACTGCTCACTAGCCGGGAGTCGATGATGAGAGGATCTAAGGTTTGCCGAAAGGGTTTGAGAGGCAACTAAAAAAGAAAAACAAGAAAGGGAAAATCGAGGTAAAATGAATTTCAGAGCCCAAGAAATCTTTTTTTTTCAAAAAAAAAGGGCAATGAAAAAGACCAAAAATGGGCAAGAAAGGAAAGGCAGCGAGGAAATTAGGTGACGAGCGGAATCAGGGAATAGGCAAAACAATGAAGAGGGAAAAAAGCGCATTCCTCCTTGAGACACCACCATCGGCAGCACCCTGAAAGGAGCAAACGTACCGGTTCGCTCGAATAATTAATTCCTTGCTGACCTGCGGCAAGCGCGCTTTGCGCGACCTGAAGCGGTTGCAGCGCAAGACCCCAGATGGGAAGAGAGTGGAGAGCTTGTCTTAGACGGTCCCGAAATCTGGGCTCATGCTGGAGAGGTGGATCGCCCGCTGAAATCTGGTAGCCTTCTTTCTTTCATTGTTCAGGTGGGCAACATGTTGTGGTTGCTGCTGCTGCTGCTGCTGCTACTGCTCCTGGTGGTGTTGCTGCGGCCACTTTTATCGCTCAATGACTAGCATGTTACTCTTCTGCAATGTATGCAATGTATGTATATGCACATCGCATCCAATCTCGCTAGTCGGTTCATGGTGTAGGGTCTGCGTCCCGTGGGGAACGCAGTAAAGGACTGGCTGTGACGGCTAGAGGGACTGCAAGGACACCTCATAGTACGTCAGAGTCGATTACATACTTTCTCTGAACGACTTAGCCTCGAGATAGTGTCACTGCCGCTCCGAACCCGTCTGACCAGTCGCAGCGTCCGAAATGGCCAGCAGGGCCGGCACGTCAATGAAGGCTGATGGAGACCTCCTAGGTGCCTTCAATCGGTCTCCAGCATGGCAGGCAGACCCCGTAGAATTTCATAGCCGCCTAATTGATGACCGTCGTCCTCTTACGTTGGAGCTGATGACCAGCCGATGCCGAGCTGATGCCGGCTCACGCAGGATCCCACGCGCTTTTTCTCGGCCCATCGCTCACTCTATCGCACAGGGGATGGAAAATGTAGGATAATTTCTCATCAATCCGGTCTGGAGACATGCCTGCCCGGCTTTCATGCTAAAGTGCGCCATTTCTTTCTCATGCTCCTTCTGTCGTCGCGAAACCGATTTCTTCTCTCCTGCGTCCGCTCCGGGGAATAAAAGACGAATACCGCTGGGGCGGAACCGCAGGAACCTGTTAGACAGGGGAATCAATGTGTTCTGAACTCGGATCGGGTTCAGCTCACGAGGTCTTTCCAATCGAGGCGCACAGACAAAAATACGCGTGGGCTCCGCCTGACGATTTTCCTGGGAAGGCGCAGAGGTACCGTCACAGCCATGACTATTCTTTTCACCATCCCCATGGTATGTGAGTAAGCGCATTAAGTTCGTGCCACACTCGCTCAGCTCGAGCGAGTAGATAGGTAATGCTACCGTCGCAAGTATACTGGAGGCTTAGTACATGCTCCGGCTGCGGATCTAGAGCGGAGACGGACCTGCGCATCGTTGGGTCTACTAAGCCACTTAGAGTTCGCCTTTCGATGGGTCCTCCTCCCCGCGTTCACCAGAAGGCCCCAGTCGACTTGGATTTTGACAAAATGCTGGATAATTTGGTTGGATCATGTGGATGCTGTCAGGTCTTTTTCTTTTTTCGGGGCGGCGAATTGCGGCTTTTGCGGGGAAAGACAGAACGTATCAGAAACCGACCCAATGTACTGAATCCGGAATGTAGAAATCCCCTTGTTGATATCGTCTGACCTAATGATGATCCCGGACACTATAACCTGCCGTCACGAATATAATTGGGGCCATTACCCTCACCGGGGGAAGGGTTTCGCCATCGTTAGTGCGGCCCCGGTCTGGTTTGCATTGCGAAGGCTTTGATATATAAGAGTGGTCAAAGATTCTTCGCAAACCGGCCTCTATCCTCAACCATCTCCCTTTTTGTGTCAGAGCTTATCTTACACTTTTCCGTACAAAGTACTCTCAGCGGGCGATGAATACCTCTATATGCGTCGGAGTCGCGTTTGCGTTTCTTTTCCTTATCATTTCGAAGATCCGAAAGACCCTCCTGTCAAGATGGGTCTCCACACCAAACAATGAGGTGAACTGCAGTGACCTCAAGCCATACCCGGCTCAACCCATCAAAGGCCGAGAGAGGTACCGAGTGATGATGGACGTCCGGAGGTTAGACGTGGCAAACTGGCTCACTGTCGACAACAACTACATGGATGAGCATGTTGTTCGGGGTCAATTATTGGAGAAGGAAAAGAGTAAAGTGCTGCAATGCCTTCCAGAGTCATACGACGCGTGCATGGAAGCATTGGAGGAGGTGGTCGACTTCCTTTGTCAACGGTTCTCGACGGTGTTCGAACGAAAGAAGTCCGGTAACGAGTGGACCATCCATAACAAGATGACGGGTGAGACGTTTGTCGTTGGTGGAGAGAATAAGGAAATCGATCCGCTCGAGGTTGCCGTGAGGTTGACGATGGAGGATCTGAGCATCCTGATGAAGAACGAAGACGACGAATACTACCTGTTAGTATACACTATCGCGACCTCATTATCGTTTACTTGGACAGTGACTGATGATTTCGGGCAGAGCGGCCAGCGCAAGTCTATTCCCGGTGGGATGGACGGTGCAGGAACGTATCGGGTGGACGATTTCTAAACTTCACAATCCTGTGCCTTTGTGGCACCAGCAAGTCGCTAACTCTGTCAGCAAGTGAGTGGCCTCCTTCATAGCTCAGCCGCGATGAGTGAGGAAAGAATTGCGGTAATTGATTTCTTCAATTCTAGATTTCTTGCTCGTCTGACTCCAGAGTCCCCGATGGAAAGATCTAATTACTTCGTCGAAGTAAAAAGACCCGACGAAGAACTGTTCGATATTCTCTACCGCCCGACTTCGTTGTCCGAAGACAATCCAGATCCATCCCCGCAGGATATTGTGATTCGACGTGAGCGTCAGACATTCCGTCGATTACCTCGTACGGGAACGATTGTGTTTGGTGTCAAGACTTTCTTGACAACATTGGAGGAACTGCCAATGCAAGAGCTGCAAAATCTCGCGAAGGAGATCAAGAGTTGGCCCGAGTATGTGGGAGAATACAAGGGTCGGGAAATTTGGGGACCAAAAGCACTCGAGTTCTGCGAAAAGAAAACTCGGATGATGGAAAAGCAGGAGGTCTAATGAGATGAAGGAAGAAAAAGAAGGAACGGAATGAAGGCAGGCGCGGAAACAGCATTGGTGGTATTTTGCCTTTCACGCTTCACGCTTCATGCTTCACGCTTCGCGCTTCGTATCCCTTCGTTGCATTTGGGCCAGCAAATCGATGGAGAGGGCGGCTGTCTGATTATTATTTGCAAAAGTCACTGTCCTTAGCATTGCATCTGTACTTTTGAGCCTGTTTTGTTTTGTTTTGTCTTGATATCCGTTGTTGGGCTGGTTGTCTGTGGTTCTACTCATTGGCATGGTAGAGATTGGGTGGTTTGTATGATTGATGAAGGTTATAACACTGAACCATAATGAGGATGACGTTTTTCATGGACAAAATTGACCTTGGATAATGTTTTTGAGCAACAGGTTGCATTAACATAAAACCATAATCATCGAATTAGGATTCAAAAAGTTTTACAGACGTTAGCGACGTGGGGATATGATTGAGATGAAACGAAGCCAGTATAGAGAAGCCGATGGATGTACCAATGGATTGGAACATCTATCGAGTATGCAATAGTTATATAGAGAATATTGTATGTTCAATTAACAGTTCTACAAGATGCAGGACGGGTATATTATGTAGGTGTCACATTTCTCAGATCTTAGATCGTGGCGGTTCATCCTGCTTGAGCCGTACGACACCCTGATTCTCTCCAGCATTAGCACTGACTCAAACCAAGTGGGGACTTCGAATACGTAGGACAGCCATACCTCTTGCGTGCATGTGGCGATAAGGATTCCATCTTTGGACCAGAACTTCTGAAGAACCAAGCCTCTTCCCTCGCCAGCCCACGGACTTTCCATCTCGGAGAACATCCATTCGTCTGCTCGGAATGCCCAGGGATTGTGAAAGTAGATCGAGTGGTCAAGGCTTACCATCATGCCCACTTCCTTGTGTTCTTTGGGGTCCTGACTCGTAGCCTTGCTCAAAGCGCCCTCTAAGCGACGGCGAAGCTCCACGGTCTCTTCCTCTTTTAGCTCCTTCAGCGCACGTGCAATGTCTTCATCATCTAGATCTGACGGGTTCTTGAGAGCTTTGAGAAGCTTCTCGAGCTCGGCCGGCGAGGAAAAGCGTGGGATATCGTGAACTCTTGACACAGTGCCGATGAAATAGCTGTCGGTAATGTATGCAAGGGCGGATAGGTGGGCACGGTGTCCTCCTGCATCGGATATCTTCCCTCGTGACCGGAAAAACCGTCTGACCTTTTTGTCTTCCGGGGCCAAGTGACCTACAAATTATTAGTCCACGACGTCAAGGGAGACCCATCACTCCGCGTTCGAATACTGACGATTTACAATCCCCGCTCTGTGTGATTCGAATGGTCCGCCGCCTGATTGTTGGAATGCCCGTTTGGCACCAGGTTCCGACTCCTCTGGTAGCGCGACGGATGGCATAGATGAGGCATGCTCAAGCTTTTTCCTACCGCCACTGTTGGCTTTGCTGAAACTCAGTGTGGTGGTGAAAATAGGTCGACCGCGCTGCCTAGCTTGCACCGTGCGGGTGGTGAAACTTCGACCGTCGCGGACTCGCTCGACATGGTAGACGATGGGGATTTCAGAGTCGCCGGCCAAAACGAAATAGCAATGCATGCTGTGGACGGCAAAATCATCGGGGACAGTTCGCATCGCGGCGGCAAGAGATTGGGCGATGGCGGCACCGCCGTAAATGCCTCGTGCGCCCGGAGGATGCCAAAGAGGTCGGGTGTTTGTGAATACATCCTGGTTGGATTAGGCGGAATCAGAATTAGCCCCTCAAAGAAAGAAAGAAAGAAAGAGAGAAAGGAGCAAGTGTCATACTCTGCCCACGTCAACCACAGGGGTCAACTCTAAGACGTTCTCTATCGGCGCTTTCGAAGGGTCCAGTGGCGGGGGTTCGAACAAGGTCACGGATTTGGCCATAGTGGGCATACACAGTCCCTAACAAGCACAGGAAGTAGTCTTGAATGATTGCAAAGCGCTGAGATATGAAGGGCGCTCTTTTAATTTGAAGCCCAAGTCGGAAAAAGGGTCAGAGTTCAGGAGTCAAGACAACTTTTGGAGGGGAAATTTGGAGTCTTCACTTTCCAAGTCCCGCCCTGCTGTTCCGCGCGGTCTGTCCCAATTGGGTAATTGCCGAGGTTCCATTTTTGTGGATCGGATTATGAAGTGATCTTCATGGATAGAGTCGTTCGTTAAGTCGTGGTTAATGTACATTGATCTGGTATAATGGGGTGTCAAGACGAGATCATTCAGTGTCAGCCTCGGCATGACTTGGGAAGTGCGACCGTCAACGTGTCAGATGACAGCTGTTGCACAGCGGCTCTAATATGACTATAGATGCTGTACTTACACATGCTCCATTCTGTCAAACTTGATGCTGAAATCTGATGTACGGTGGGTATGTCTGCCAGAGGCATGAAAGGCCGATTGTTGAAGTATGAAATTCAATGCACTTTCTGTCTACCTTGAGCAGCACTCATAGCCGATCTATTTTCAGACTCTACAAAATTAGGCACCTATCACAAACCATTTCCTACATCAGCATGGTCGCTGTGCCTAGGCTACGCTGAAAGTAGACCCAAAAGAGTGAAATGGTAGAGAAGTAGATTCAAAGACACAGCTCTATGAGCTGGTGGCCCGGTGCCACAGCTATATACTCTAGATTCGCTATGTTTCAGATGGTGTTAACAAGCGACGACTAGACTGGATTGGAAACCTGGGAAAGGTACTTGAAATGATGATATAATTGACTACGACAAGAGTGAGCTTCCAAGTGCATCGACGAGATCAGAAGTGTTGCTGTTTTATACAACTGTTTTGCGCAACCGTGACCACATAAAACACATATCCAATATTCTCAGGGAATCCGGGGGCATCTCATCGAAAATAATTCTCCTCCCGAGGAGGAGGTATGAAGGTATCCCAGCCCTTTCCAGGATTTACCAGCTCGGGAGCCTTGACTTGGAATGTCTTGTGGTACACCTTGGAGCTTCGCTTCTTCTGAGAGGACTCTGGTTCTAAAAGTCGCTGTAATTGCTGGCGCTGCATCTCTTCATCAGTCAAGTGCGGGCGATGGCGATGACCCGCTCGAGATAAACCGGGGATGTCCCACGCGAAGGCACATAAAGCTCCAAGGCCAGAAAGAAAAACGAAGGTGCTAGAAAGGCCAAGGCTGACGATTTCCAGGCTGCCCATAGGGAGCAGATTTCGACAAATGACGTTGAGCAGGACGTTCAAGAGAGCGAGGAGGTTTGAACCCAGGCAAGGTCTGAAAAAGCATTAGCTGGATGGAATGGAAGATCGTCAAGGCGCACGTACAGAAACAGAGAATAAAGCAGGAAATTGCGGTCCTGAGACTGAAAGCAGACGACTGCGAGCGACAAAGAGTATGCAATGGCGATGAGGATGAAAGCTGCGATTGTCGTGGGTGTCTTATTCGCAGGGAACTCGGCTTCGTCATCCCCGAAAGCTAGAGGCAGAACTAGAAACCTTCACAAACAGACTTATCAGCACCTTGTTCTATGCGTTATTTGCGATGGACAAGGACACACCCCGCAAGAAGCACTTGCGACGAAAATGCCGCGGAGAATTTCCATAGTGGACTGACGAGCTGTAGCGGTGTTTGTCGCTCCTGCGATGCTACAGAGACTTCTTGAAGTTGAGGGGTAGACATCGCAGGTGATCCCCAACCTACAGCTTCTGTGAGGGTCAAGGCAGCATCGACAGAAGCTGTCATCGGTGTGGTCTTGGGTGTAACTTGAACCAAAGTGAGCGCGAGGAGCAATACGTAAGGGAGGCGATGTTTGATCTAAAAACCGGCGGTCAACGAAGAAACCACGACGAATACGGCGCGGAAAGTGCGATGTACGATGCAGATATCGCAGTAGAAGACGATGGCTGTGCAGCTGATGGACGGATTCGAGGCGCATGGCAGCAGGGGTAAGAAACGCAATCGGTGCCAGTAAGAAAAATAAGATGGCAATTATAGAACGTGGTCACAGGGGTCGTGCATCATAATCTCTGGCATTCATTTGATCAAAACCTTGACGGCCGCGACTGATAGATTTCAGCGGGCGAATGGCGTGGAGTCAATGGCTGCATACTAGTTTAGTGCTGCTGCTATAGCTTCATCTGTTTTGCGGTTGCTCAGGAGTATTCAATGTCGATCAGTCTTGTATAGCTCGCAACCCACGTGTGATGCAGGCTGCCATTTTCCATATGTGCGAGGGCTTACTCCGTTTTCATCCCCCCCCCTCTCCCTGTGTATTACTAGATCGTTATCTTATGCATGTCTGAGGTCAAATCCCTCACAAGACACCCAGGATGAGTAGTTTGAGAACGGGAGGAATTGAAGTGGTGTGGGGGGAGGGGGTTGGAAATCGACCGAAGGATTTTGCTCTGGCCCGAGCACTTTATCAGCAACAGTCGACAACAGCCTGTCGATTTATGTGGCCCCACTAGCTTGCAGAACCTACCTTGATTCTGGAGGTCTGAATAGGAGAGCAATCTGTTTTTTTGATGGCTTATAGTCAACTATATAGTCCATACTTGTATTTCCAGGCCCCCGAGATCGCTTCTCCTCTTCCTCAGCTGTATGGATTTCGGGTTCTGCGTTGATCAGGCGTTACATGATATGAGTAGTCTCCAGGAAGTCTGCAATGATACTAGTTGACATTGAGATTCTCTCGTTGTCTTGGCGGGCTTCGTATTGTCGGCGGCCTTGTACGTTAGACCCGGCTGAATTCCGTTGACTTGGAGTATCACAACAAGCCCATACAAGCTGAAGCAAGCCGGATTTGTCGACTGTCCAGTCTCTAGTCGCTACAGCAATTCTTAAATCACGAAACCCCGAAAAGTCCGCAGAATTACTGCAGCATATGTCGTCATCGAATACTTATAGTCAAGCCTTGGGACACCAGAGGCGAAATCATCATGGCAAGTCGAGAAGTCATATCAGACTATGTAATTCTGATGTTTTTGAAACTGTGGTTAGTGGAAGCCATCTAGCTCAATACTGCCACTTTAGTCAAATTCGGCGGAAATGCAGCGCTGATGCTGAGAACCGTTTCTCCTACGCTTTTGATCCCGCCCATACTATCACAAATACTCAGTGTCTCGACCGGGAGCCACTCCCATCAATGGTGATAAATGGTATACCTCTCGAATAATATCCACATATTTCTCCGTAGTTAGCTTTCAAACAACATATAGTCCTTTCTCGGAGGAAATTGGATTGCCTATGGCACATGTGAGGCCGGAAAAGTTTCAAGAATTGCTATGCTGGATGAAGCCTGGGGTTGTCGGCCGCGGATTAGCAAATGAGGCAATATCTCTTAGAACCTGAGCAACATGACCACTAGCTGGTGTAATTCGATTCCTCGAATCAGTCGCATTGCTCTCCGGGTGCATATACAAATTCGCGCCTCTGTCAGTGCCGGACATTGCCTCTACCTGAGAGTACAATTGACTGTAAGACATCCTTTATGGCGTTGTAGAGATCGCCAAAAGGATACACGAGTTCTTCTTTCGCAATATGGCAGCATTCTCACTGGTTTTTCATTGCCATATTTCGCGTTCTTCCGTCGGATGCTCTGACTTAGAAGCTAACGGAGCGGAGCCTTAGGTACGTGTCAACCTTGAAGGTGATGCAGGGTAGTAGGTAATGCGACAGACCGGAGCGGAGGCCGCAGGCGTCAAACCTTGTATAAGATGTATCGACTCTTCCAGGGGGGCATTGTTCAGTCGTAGGCGTCGCTCGGCGGGAGTACGAGAACTGTAAACTGAATCAAAATCATAGAATAGTCTATGAGTAGCTCTGAAATGATGTGAGTGACAGCTTGTCTCCCGAAAGTACGGATCGGGCTTCAGATTTAGATTACTGTACCCATGGTTGATTGAGTACGTCGTCAGCATCATTGTAAGATAGGCCCGCATTACATCAGTCCCGCATCGCCTCCGTGAAGAAGCTGTCAGGAATAGTGACACAATCGAGATGTTTGAACACCTTGTGAGCGACAGGGTGTAGAAACCCAAATTTAGCATGATGGATGAGATCCGCCTGGATATCTCGGTCGGCTTCCCGTTGACCGAAGGGGATTCATGCGCCAATCCGGGACCTCGTCGGGCTGGGCGGAGTTCCAAGGATTCAGGTTCTTTTACGGTCAGAGAGGATCCGAGGTCAATTGAATATTGCTAGTCCTCTTAGCAATATGCGTGTCAATTTAAGGATAGATAGGGAAGAATGAGAGAAAAGGCCGTCACTACCTAGGTAACCATGGAGGATGTCATTGTGTGTGTGTCTCTCTTCATCGAACAAGTATGGCGGGTAACTAACGGGAGAACGGGGACTGGAATGCCTCAGGCTTGGAGGAGGACTTCTCAAGATCTGACAGTAACAACAGTATTAACAATATTATTATTACTTGGTAGGAAAGCCACCAGCCACTTGTCGAGAATTTCCTAAGACTCAACAGTAGACGAGTAATTGGGAGATTGGGGGTGATTCAGTCAGCCCTATTACCCTACCAATGCTATCATTAGCATTACTCAATTCCTTATACTATGACGACGTTTTTCTTTTTTTCCCTTCAATAAGTTTTGCCATCATTATTGCCATGTGTTGACCGGGAGATCGGATTTAAAGCGGTTCCAAGGCGCGGTGCACTGGCAGCGAAAAGTTTTCGGGTTCCGCTAGCCACTAGGGCCAAAAGCAGCGAGGTTCCGGCCATCCCTTTCAAACTAGTCCTAGTCGACTCTTTCACTCCCTCCCCCGTTGCCGGCCGCCTCCCGAGTCCATTTTCTTCCTTTCCAATCTCTGCAAAGCTTCAATCGCTTCGCTCTTCTTTCCCTTCCCCCTTCCCCCCACACTCCTCTCCTCCTTTTCCTTTTGTTTTTCTATAACATCCCATATACCCTTTCATACATAATGTCCGTCACTACCCCTAAGGCCGACGCGCCTACTGGCCTTGCCCTTTACTCCAGATTCGCCTTCGCTGGTGCTGTCTGCTGTTCCGTCACTCACGGAGCTCTCACTCCTGTCGATGTGTAAGTCGGACACCGTCTCGTCTCGCCCACGTCGCAATTGAAGAACGCGCTCGGTATTTCCGCCTGTGCGCGCGCTTGATCGACTTGCCTATCCTGCCATCCGACCATGCCCGTTGCTGACGTCCTCTCTCTTTCTCGTGCCTTGCAGCGTCAAGACCAGAATCCAGCTCGACCCGGTTACCTACAACCGTGGTATGATTGGTGGTTTCAAGCAGGTCATTGCCAACGAGGGTGCTGGCGCTCTCCTCACTGGTTTCGGTCCTACCGCTGCCGGTTACTTCCTCCAGGGTGCTTTCAAGTTCGGAGGTTACGAGTTCTTCAAGCAGCAGTGGATTAACCAGCTCGGTTACGAGACTGCCTCCAACAACCGCACCGCTATCTACCTTGCCTCTTCCGCCACCGCTGAGTTCTTCGCTGATATCGCCCTGTGCCCCCTTGAGGCCACCCGTATTCGTCTTGTCTCCCAGCCTACCTTCGCTTCCGGTCTCATGAGCGGTTTCGGTAAGATCCTCAAGAACGAGGGTATCGGTGCTTTCTACTCTGGTTTCGGTCCTATGCTCTTCAAGCAGTATGTCTTTCCGCGACTTCCCGGCCGGCCCGCGCCCATAAGCAAGGATATGCGCCATTGCTAACTTCCGGCAGGGTTCCTTACACTATGGCCAAGTTCGTTGTTTTCGAGAAGACAGTCGAGGCTGTCTACGGCTTCGTTGACAAGAACTCTGTCTCTGAGGGTGCTAAGACTGGTATCAACCTTGGCTCTGGTCTCATTGCTGGTTTCGCTGCTGCCATCGTCTCCCAGCCCGCCGACACTATGCTCTCCAAGATCAACAAGACCCCCGGTGAGCCTGGTGAGGGTACCGTTTCTCGTCTCATTAAGATCGGTAAGGAGCTTGGTCTCCGTGGCTCTTACGCCGGTATCGGTGCTCGTCTCTTCATGGTATGTTCACTCCTCAAAGGACGACAGATTTGGACTTTGAAGGCTAATATCCTCTCCAGGTTGGTACCATCACCGCTGGTCAGTTCGCCATCTACGGTGACATCAAGGTATGTGGATCTCTGTTCGTCAGCTGCTTCCAAAGCAGATCACTAATTCAGTATTGTAGCGTCTCCTCGGTGCCACTGGTGGTGTTGAGATTGGCAAATAAGCGTCGAATTGTACGATTACTTGATCATGTTAGACCTTTAGTTTTGAAACAATGCATATATATTAGATTAGAGCATGATTCTGCGAGGTTGGATCCCGCCGACGCCACCAACGGCGGTTTGTACCAATCCGGCGTAGGTACTGCCGATCGCATCGGTTGGGAATAGTACACTAGTATACTTGAAGCGTTACTGTATGTTTGTCATGATATCAGGGATCGAGATGACTTGTGTAACTTACTATATGTGTGGATTAACATTGTTCATGAACACATCAGTATAGGAGTGGAGTGTCAAAGCACCCATAGCCCTTCACCACACTCATCTCATCCACGTCGGCATGCTTGGTTTTGTATGACCACCCAGCAACTGTATTGCTTAGAAATTCAGAGCCCTCTGTTGTCTTCTTCCAGATACAGGTCCCGATCACGCCGAGCTCCGATACGACCGGGCCCGAACCAATGCCCTGCGGCGACATGAGCACATTATACACCGCCGGCGAGTGGATGCGCTCCATCAAGATGTATGCACGCCACGCGGAACGCGCAACCGAAGCCAGAAAGTCAGGTATATCCGCCCCATAGACATTGTGGCCCCCACCCTCATGTGACGGTTTCAACACGTAGTTCTCCGCGACATCTGAATCAGTTGCCCAGTTTCGAGCCCGCAGACCCGCTTGGGACTCATCCAGCGGATACATGGGTACAAACGTCTTTCTGATCTTGGCCGCCTTGTTCGGTGACAGGAACCTCTCCACAGATCCGGGCTCTGTGAGGGCTTGCTGAACCTTCTTAAATGTGAGGATCTGTGCCAATAATGATGGGCATTTGATCGCTCGGGATATCTCCAACCGCACTCGCGCCCTCTTGCTTACATGGTCGTATTCGTCGGCTTCGTAGCCTGCGCGCAGGTAGACGACGGAGATCTCGATTGGGACTTGTGACTGCAGCCATGGTGGGTGAAAGAGCAGCTCTTTCGTTTCGGACAGGGATGTGGTTTCGAGTAGATCGTCGCCCCATTCGACACGGTAGGCTGGGATGGGACTGGCTTGATTCCACAGCGCATATTCGACGGGCCGCTCGTCAGCAATGTTGAAGTTCTGGGGCTGGACAAGAAGGAGGACTCCTGTTTCTGCAGCTACCTTGCTCTTTGCTTGCCCATAGAGGGCGTGCGCTTCTGCGAGGCAGGCAGCTAGTGATTGAATATTGTTGTTCTCGGGCAAGGCAGCAAGACCAACAGGTGAAGTTCCGTTTGTGAGGGAATTGTATGCCCCTGTACGGGTGAAATGGCGGTGCATATCCACGGTCTTTTGTGCGTGGGATGCCCCGGCGCAGGAGAAGGTATTGAACTCTACTTGCTTCAGCTGCGGGATGGAGATAGAGCCGTCGGCTGGGTCGAT
This sequence comes from Aspergillus aculeatinus CBS 121060, assembly GCF_003184765.1. Classification (NCBI taxonomy): domain Eukaryota; kingdom Fungi; phylum Ascomycota; class Eurotiomycetes; order Eurotiales; family Aspergillaceae; genus Aspergillus; species Aspergillus aculeatinus. The sequence goes on from NW_020291477.1 coordinate 49,693, forward strand.
AGCCAGCTTGGAGGTTCCATCGCCTTGAAGCATGTAGTCCGAACGAAATATTCCACATGAAATATTTTGGGTGTACCCACCTACGCGCTTGACGTCTTGGTGTATCTCCCACAAAGCCGCAGCAAGTGGGTTGACTTGAAGGATCTCCTGCAGGGTTGTCTGTATCCAATGCTCGTCCTCGGTCATAGCACAGTACAGCTCGTTATAGATGCTCTGCAGTTTTAGTGCTTCATCGAATTGCGCTCGAGGGAATGGCGTTGGGAACAGCGTGACTCCGATGGGACAGCAGAGGACACTGTGTGCAGATTGGCTGCGGACGCGCTTGAGCAGGAAGCCATGATTTATCTGCCAATCTTGAACGCTGGAAGCCAGCCAGAGGCCTTGCTCCTCGGATAGTGGTGGAGGGTACATGTCAGGTTATTGTTCACATGGATGTACAGTAGATTTGACACCATTGATCATCTTATCTCAAACATGGATACAACATAATGAGAGAGTAGCAGTCCGCTCACCACAGAGATCTGCACTGCCTCACTGCCTCATGGCCTACCTAGTACCTAGTACTGATGGGCCTAGGACTGATGCGCATGTGAACGATTGTCTTTTGGCACTTGAACTGATTAAGTGTCCGTCAATCTGATTTTATTCCTAATGTAGTTAGCGCGCTGACTCCACCGTATCCGCTTCGGTGTTTGAGGATTGCCGCTCTTCCTCCGCCGCCGCCGCCGCCGCCGCCCCCGAATCTGTGCTTGTGCCTGGCCATTGTCACATCTCCATTGATAATCATCCACTTTGATCATGCTCTAAACTCCTCCCATCGCTCGCCATGTTGACCCTGTTTTCAGGGCTCCTTCGGGCCCTTCCCTTCGTTTTTCTTCTATTCACAGTCTCCGTAACCTCTGAGCATACGTCGAACTGGGCCGTTCTCGTCTCTACCTCTCGCTTCTGGTTCAACTACCGCCACCTCGCCAATGTCCTTTCCCTCTATCGCACCGTTAAACGGTTGGGTATTCCTGACTCGCAAATTATCCTAATGCTCCCCGACGATATGGCCTGCAACCCCCGCAACGCTTTTCCTGGAACCGTTTACAGTAACGCCGACCGCGCAGTCGATCTCTATGGCGACAACATCGAAGTCGACTATCGCGGTTACGAGGTCACCGTGGAGAATTTCATTCGCCTCCTGACCGACCGTCTCGATGAGGACGTGCCCCGCAGCAAGCGGCTTGGTTCCGATGCAGGAAGCAACGTTCTGGTATACATGACCGGCCATGGGGGCGACCAGTTCTTGAAGTTCCAGGATTCTGAAGAGATCGGGGCATGGGATCTGGCGGATGCCTTTGGTCAGATGTGGGAAAAGAAGCGTTATCATGAGCTTCTGTTCATGATCGATACCTGCCAGGCCAACACCATGTATACGCATTTCTACTCGCCCAACATCATTGCTACCGGATCGAGTGCGCTCGACCAGTCCTCGTACTCCCACCATGCGGACAGTGATGTGGGTGTAGCGGTGATTGACCGGTGGACATACTATGTGCTGGAGTTTCTCGAAACGCAGGTAACGAGTGCGAACTCGAAACAGACCCTGGGCGACCTCTTCGATTCCTACGATGAGTCCAAGATCCATTCCCAGCCGGGCGTGCGGTGGGACCTCTTCCCTGGCGGCGAGCAGGAAGGTCGCCTGCGGACGGTGGTCGACTTCTTCGGAAATGTTCAGAATGTCGAAGTTGAGAATGTCAATGGCACTGAGCCGGGCTCCCTCAAGGAGGACCTCATTGAGATCGCCCGGCTGCTTGAGAAATGGCGCACACACGACCGGGACATGTTTGCCGGGCACAATGACTCAGTTCTGCAGGCTGGGGCAGCCGTTTCACGTCCGGAGTCAGATATACACCATCAGTTGTCCCCGCATCACACTGTCAAGATGAAGGTTGGACCCGCGAGGATGACCGAGGAGTCCACCTGGGAGAAGCGGTTCATTGGCTTGACTGTGCTTGGTGCATGTGCTGCCGTCTGGCTCGGCGGCTCTGTTCTAGGCGCGAGCTCTGCTTGATTTGGGATGTCGTATGGCGTGTAAAGCGTGTCCAGTTTTCGTATATTCTATTTGTGTTCATTTTCACTATACCTCAGCTCGTCCATTATAATTCTTTCTCTCTCTCTTTTTTTTGTTCCTTCTTCTCAAGATCACGAAACTACTTGCTTATTTATGGTCTTGCTAACCAAGATGATCGTAATTACTGGGCGTAGTGGCGCAGAGGAACCGGCGGCAATTGCTTTTCTGACCATATTCTCGCAATGATCGCAAACGCAAATTTACCTGGAACCACAAAATAGGAGATCTGCAACCGGGTATGATATCATCGATTCTAGGACGAACTCATACAAGGAAATTCGATCCTTGGTCTGATTACGGAGGAATCAATGTTCATTCGCATGTGGTGCAACATCTAACTATAAGCAGGAACGAACCCCTCCGAGACAAACAGGTACAGTACAAGCGCGTAAACACGAGAGACGGAAGTGTGTGAGAAGAATTGGAAACATTGTCAGCCCTTCCCTCGCAACACCAGCAACTGAAAGTATGCCGAAGGTCTCCAGCAAAAAGAGGAAAAGAAAAACAGGAAAGAGAGAAAGAGCACTGCACTGCACTGGGCACCTCCTAGCAAGGGAAAGCTGAGGGGAAGGGGAAATTCTTCAGTGGAAACCAGTTGAATTGGGAGTAAAGCAATGAATCCTAAAAGAGAAAAAGAAGGCTTGGCAGAAACTCGACCTCCCGCACGTGCCAGACGCGTCGTCGGGCCCTGGAGATGCGCGACGGGAAAACCGATTATTACTTCGTTACTTCTGTTAACTTACTTTAGCCGCTCAACTGCCCTACTTTGTCCTCTCTTGACTCGATCTCAATTGTCCCCAATAAACATCTTACCCCTCTTAGACAATGGAGTCTTTGACCTTCTAGACCTTGTTCTTCCCTTAACTTGCAAGAGATTGCTCCTCCTACTTCTCTCCCTCCCATTGTTATCCCACCATCTTTCTATTAAACCCCCCCACGGAGTTGGGGCCTGTGGAAGGGGGCCCTTTCTGTCACTGCTGCTGGTGCTGCTGGTGCTGGTGGTCCTGCTGCTCCTCGCACTTCACTGTCTACTTCACCAGTTTGTTGAAAACTTTCCCCCGAATACTATCATTAACCCGCGCATACATACGCGCGCGTGTGTGTGTGGAGGTGATTCTCGATAAGAACTTACCCACCTAAAAGAAAAGACCGACCCAACGGACCCTACCTTCCACGTTCGAGTCGAGGAGAGAAGTAGTGCGGCGGGGGTGTGTCTTTTCGCGCCTTGCTTAGTTTTCACCCGCCGCCATGTATCTCCCTCGTCAACTCATCTCCCATCTATACCTACAACTACTCCGCTCACATCACCCATTGTCCCCACCGGTGCTCATCCTCGTCGCCCTTGAACCCGATGCGCTCTGTGCCTGTCGAATCCTGACCGCCCTACTCAAGCGCGACTATATCCCCCACAAGATCCAACCCGTGGCCGGCTATGGTGATCTCTCGCGCGCCGGCGAGGAGCTGGTCAAACCCATGCGGACGACGAATGGCGGTAGCGGGGGTGTTGTCATCTGTCTCGGGGTGGGGGGCTTGGTTGACCTGACGGAGATCTTGTGCTTGAGTGGCCCGGACGAGGAAGACGAAAACAATAACGAGGATGACGAGGGACGAGGGGCACAGGATATGGGAGGGGTGGAGGTTTGGGTGTTCGACGCACGACGGCCCTGGAACCTATCCAATGTGTTCGGGGGCGAGGCTATCACTGATGCTGGTGGCATAGCAGACACTGGTACTGGCAATGAGAGAAGGAAACTGCGCGGGGTGGACAGAGGGTGCATCACGCCCGGGTACACATCGGGCAATGGGGGCATTGTGGTCTACGACGACGGAGATATTGAGGAGGAGCTCGGTAAGGAGCGAGAGGCGTATTGTGAATTGATGGCGATGCCGGACGTGGATGAGGAAGCAGATGATTTTGACGACATTGACGCTGATGGATCGGAGAGCGACGGTCAAGCCGATCATCCTTCTAGCTCGGATTCCAAGAAGCGGAAGTCGTGGTCGCGCCAGGACGATGAGGACGAATCCGACGAGGACGACGGTCCGCCTCGTCAGCGTAGAAGGAGTGATTCGGTATGTTTTGTTTGTCCGCGGTACTCGCGGCGGTTGTTCTTCGAGGCTAACCTGATTGCTCTCGTGCAGGGGTCGTATATCATCTCATCTCCAAGTCGTCCCCGAAGGATGGGGCACGATTCCTCTAACTCCTCTCGCTCCGTTACGCCGACGTCGGACTCGCCATCCCCCTTACATCCCAAACCGCCTTCCGAACGGTCCTTAAGGCGTCGGTTGCTTCGAATGCGAAGGAAATATGAAGGCCTCTTGCAGAGTTACTATAACTCCGGCACGTCGTACTCGGAGCCGATATCGTCCCTTGTATATTCACTTGCGTCCGAGCTTGGTCGAGAAGATAATGATCTACTGTGGCTGGCCATTGTAGGTGTGTCGAGCTTGGAACTTAGTGGCCGAACAATGTCCGGCGTGGGCGTTTCTAATGCGCTGGAGTATGGTGGCTCGGCTGGTTGGGGCGGAGAACGAGGCGAACGAATACGGCAGATCATGAGAGATGAAGTCCACCGATTAAACCCTCCAGATCCCTACGAGCGCGACATCAGAGGCGAAATCAACGGTGTCATCCCGACCACTGCTCGGTCACCAACCGACAAGTCAATCCGACTCTCTCCCGAGCCTCGATTCCTTCTCATTCGACACTGGTCGCTCTACGACAGTATGCTTCATAGCCCCTACCTGGCATCAAGATTACATGTCTGGACGGAACATGGTAAGAAGCGATTACACAAACTGCTCGCGAAAATGGGCATCAGTCTTAATCAAAGTCACCAAAACTATACTCACATGGATATGGAACTTAAGCGAGTATTACGGCAGCGTCTGCTCAAATACGCACCCATGTACGGACTCGATGGGCTTGTTCCTCCCGAAGCCTCCGGTCATGCTGCATCTCGCGAAGGGTGGGGTTTCGTCCGCTGCTGGGGTTGGAAAGCTTGCCTTTCTGCCACTGACGTCGGCGTTATCATTGGTGCTATTCTAGAGGTTGGCCCGGAGGATGCTCCTGGCACGTGGGATGCGAAACGGCTATCGAAACCTGCCCTCGAGACGAATGACGATGTATCTACTGAATCTGACCTGTCCAGTCTTCTCCCCCGGTTTTGGAGTGCGTATGATGCGCTGTCACTGACATCGGAGTCGCCGACGCTGCTCCTTGGCTCACTTTCTCTTGCACAACATCTCCACCGCGCCATCCTGCGCACTGGTACATCGTTGTTGTCCAAACATCAGATCCGGCACTTGCGCGCATTCCGCATCGCCGTTGTCAAGGACGGCCCGGATCTCAAATTGTTCACCAACCCTGGAGCGCTGACGAAGTTGGCTCTCTGGGTCGCGGAGGCCATCCGCGTGCAGGAACGGGAACGAGCGGATACCGTCAAAATCGGCCGCAGACGGGCTGTTGGCACCCCATTAGTTCTGGCCGGGCTTGATGAGGATCGAGGTCTTTATGTGGTCGTCGGCACAGGAGGTGGAGGTGGTGTTGTCGACTTTGCTGCTCTAACCAAACGCCGCGAGGAGAGACGGCGGAAAAAGGAGTCCAAGGAGAAAAGCCGGAAAGAGCGAGAGCAGCGTCGGGTCAAACGCGCTGCGGAGCGTGCAGCAAGGGATGATGACGAGCACGAGGACGAGGACGAGGAAACCGAAGAATCCTCCTCAGAGTCCGAATCGGAATCCGAGGACGAGCAGGACCTGCGTGGCAACAAGCACCTTCTGCGGAATCGTTTTGGAATTGCCTTCCAGGAAGTGGTCCAAGAAACCAGTGCCCGCGTCCGCATCGATAGTTTCGAGCACTGCGTGGTCGAGGTGCAGAAGGAGGATCTAGGAGGCTTTCTCGAAGCTCTCAGCTTCCGCAGCGTTGTTGGCTGATAGCCGCGGCTGGCAAAATGTTCTTAGGTTTATGCCGCGACCCATCCATCCCTTTGTTACTGTTTCATGCTCTATAATCATCTTGATGTGCCTGCTGACACACCAATCTCTTATTCCCTAGTCATGTTTGAGGCGGTATATGGACGTTTTGATACTCTACCTTGCACGGGATGCAGCTTCGAGGAGTGCTGGTGAATTTTTTGTTTTCTGTTTTCTTTTCTGCTTTAAACTTCTGGAAGACATAAAAGGAGGAGGACATGCATAATGACAGGTTGATAACCATCTTTGCGATCATTCGACTTTTTTTTTTTCTTTCTCACTGTGTTCAATGACTGTGACTCCTTCAGGTTGGTTGTGGGAATTGACACTTTTGGATATAGCTGCATTCTGTCACTGGTTGCTTTGCTTCACTCATGATGACTGATTTGCATCTCCGCACATTGTCATGGCGCTTGTGGTGTTTTGAGTGGATTGGCTGCTGACTGTTGTTGATGTCCTGGTCTTCTTTTCCTGTGCATAGCATATAGCATCATGCATTCAGCAAGATATGAGTTTTTCTCTTATTTCTCTCGACCGAGTGGAGTGACTGGAGATTGGAGACACAAGGAGTTCGGCTTTCTGTCCGATCTTCCTCACTCTCTCCCCGCTTTATCTCCCCACATCGCCTTATCTTTCCAGTCTATTTATTGCGCCTTTACCACAACAGACCCCCCATCATGTTCCGAATAATCAAGCCATGGAAAATTTCATACTCACCATGGCTAGTATTCGCAAATACCCGGTGCTGTCGCGCCAAAGCATCCTGGCTCAATTGCCCCCTGAGTCCACCATCGATGCTGAAGCCCAGATCGCCAAGCTCCTCTCGACCACCTCACCCAGTCGTCTCGTCGTGCTTGATGACGACCCCACTGGCACCCAAACCTGCCATGACATCGCTGTCCTTACCGTATGGGACATTGACACCCTTGTCAAGGAGCTCCGCCAACCGTCCGGCGGGTTCTTCATCCTGACTAACTCGCGCGCCTTTCCCGCCAGCGAAGCCGAGCAGCTGATCCGCACCATCTGCGAGAACGTCGCCGAAGCCGCCGCACGCACCCATCAGACAGTGGACATCGTCCTCCGCGGTGACAGCACGCTGCGCGGCCACTTTCCCCTCGAAGCCGACGTCGCGCAGTCGGTGTTCGGCCCCGCCGCAGCCATCATCCTCGCCCCCTTCTTCTTCCAAGGCGGCCGCCTCACCATCAACGACGTGCACTACGTCGCCGAGGGTGACTCACTCGTTCCTGCGGGCACCACCCCGTTCGCGCGCGATGCCACCTTCGGATTCCACAGTTCCAACCTCAGGGACTACGTGATGGAGAAAGCACCGGGACGGTTCCGCCCCCAGGAGATCCACTCGATCACCATCGAGGACATTCGTCTCGGAGGACCGGAAGTCGTGTGCGAGAAGATGCGACAAATTCCCGAAGGCGATGTGGTAATCGTGAACGCCGCCGCGGAGTCGGATATGCATGTTTTTGTCGCCGGGTTACTTCTGGGTATGTCCCCCGGCCCCTATTCTTTCCTCATCCCGGATCAGAAACAAGTTGCATGGCGGATGACCCCTAACATCTCTTTCCCTTCCTCCTACATCTGGTCACCCATGCTGAATGAACAACCTATACTATCAAGCCAAATCCCAATCCCCGTCCGCAAAACCCTACCTCCACCGCACGGCCGCCTCGTTCGTCTCCACCCGCCTCTCCATCCCCACCATCCCCCCCCTCACAGCAACCGCTCTCGCCCTCCCGCACCCCAAAAGTACAGGGGGCCTCATCCTGGCCGGCTCGTACGTGCCCAAGACCACCGCGCAACTCAGGTCTCTAACGGACCGCCACGGGCCGACGGGCACCAACACCCTCGCCATCCTAACCCTCGATGTCCCTGCGCTCCTTACCCAGCCGACCCCTTCTTCCATCGCCAACGCCACCGATGACAAGACCCCCAGAATCCACACCGCAATGGCAGACCTCGTTACCCACATCCAGACGTCCTTGCAAGCAGGGAAGGATACCTTGGTGATGACGAGTCGGGATCTCGTGACCGGTGACGGAGGAGGGGAGAGTCTAAAGATCGGAGGAAGAGTGGCAGAGGCTTTAGTGGAGGTGTTGAGGGGGGTGGTCGCTGGGGTAAGGCCGCGGTATATTGTTGCTAAGGTTCGTAGAGCAAATTCGCTTTCTTTTCCCCTTTGCGGCTCGTTTCCTGGCTCGATGTTTTTCTACGTGGTCTCGCTTAGATGGGCTTGGGATCCTGGGACCTTGCGGGGTTTGCTCTAAAGGGTTGTTGACTGATTGCCCATGACTGGATGGCTGACTTTTCTGGTGGTTCTGGCAATAGGGTGGGATCACTTCGTCCGATGCGGCAACGAAAGGACTGGAGATCAGGCGCGCCATGGTGGTCGGCCAGGCCGCGCCGGGAGTGCCAATTTGGCGTTGCGATGAGCCAACCTCGCGACATGCGGGGATTCCGTTTGTGGTATTCCCGGGTAATGTCGGTGGGGAGGGAACATTGTGTGAGCTGGTTGAGGCGTGGAGTTGATCAGAGTGATGTTCGGTTACGACAAAATTGGGTGTGCATATACCACACTAATCATACTGATAGAAGTCATTCATAGACATTGTACGGCGTCAAATCAGTGGAAGGCCAGCTAAAATCTGAGACTGAGATTGTGTTAGAGTGGCCCCATGGCCACGGAATGTGTAGCTTTATTCGACTAGACCTAACTGGCAGATACACCAGCACCTAAGTCAAAGCATGCAAGGCATTATGTACAGCGGTTAACCGTCGGTTCCTGAAAAGCGGCTCCAAATGATAGCCTGTACCCTTACGGCCATTGAGTCATGGGAAGATAGCTGTCCGGCTCTTACGACCAATTACAAACCGGCGGCACCTCATTGATGCGAGGCATGACCATCTGTAGTATGCCACTGGCTGGCTGGCAGGGACATGAGGAGTACGAAGTGAAGACTGGAAGCAGCGCAAAGAAAGACGATTAGGGCAGAGAAGTGTAGAAGAACCAACCTTGAAAAAGTTTTGCCGGTAGGCGTCGACTTGTTCGCAATGCAAGCAATCCGGATACCAGATCAACTGGGTAATCGGTCAGATACGGCTGCGATTGTGTTTTCATCAATGCTTCTTCGTCCAAAGCAAGGGAACGGCTTATTTCGAACCCAAATACCGTTCATCAATTTCTGGCCCTCGGCTTGTGTTTGGTGGGGAGCCGGCCCCGGTGGAATTGTGTTCTCGGATGCACTATACCACGACTCACGCGGGCGTGGTTGCAGTGCTAGCCACCCCGTTGGAGATACCATTGGATGTGACCTGGCGCTTGGCAGCCGATTGGGATGCGTCCTGTGAAATCAGTTGATATCAGTTATATCCAGACATCGGATCTGACAAGTTTCACACGGTACGCGATGATGCGCATTTCGTTACGTGGGCTAGCGCCGCTTCGTGATATACTTTGACTATCTTGTTTGCACTTACGTCCAATGAATCGATGCTCCGCTTGTGGCCGCTTGTGTCGGACTTCTTAATGACCTTCTTCTTCGGCCGAAGGGGCTTCTTCTCTCCGGGTTGGAAAACATCATCCGGCAGGTCGAAACTGGTAATGGTCATCAGCATAAGATTTGCTTGTGTGGTGCATAAAACACTTACTTGCGAACATGAGTGATAGCCACATCCATGACCCCGGGCTGATATCCAGGCCATGTGGTGCAAAGAGACTTGAACAGCTGGGCATCGGATGAGATATCCAATGACCGTGAGGCACCTTCAGAGGTCAGCGAGTTCACAGGTGAGGCGCAGTTGACGTACCTGGTTCGAGTGGTTTCAGCTCCAGCCCAATATAGTACGTTGCCGTATACATGACTCGGGTGTCCTCGGCAGCTTTCTCTTCCGTAGCCGGAATCTCTTTATTTTCCGCACCGTTTTGCGCAGCAGCTTCGTGGGCCGCATCCTTAGTCTCATCAGTGGTCTCGGTTTTGATTTCCCTATCTTGATACTTAGTGGACCCAGTCTTGACTGCCTCAATTTCCTCCTCGGAAGAAACCTTGTGTACCCTCTCGAAACCTTTAGGGAATGGATGGGCGACGGCAATTGTAGCCTTCCTGTCAAGGGCACCGACGAGGTGGCGGATTTTAGATTCCACAAGACCAGACCACACCGACTCTGCTTCCTTGGTTCGGCTGGAAGCCGTAATGCTGAGGTAGTATTTGTAGTCCTGAGTGAAGAACGTGTGCCGTTTGAACAAATCATTCCAGTTGAGCTGCTTCATGAAAATCTTATCCACAATGTCACCGCCCCTCTGTAACTCTCGAAGAATCACAGTCTTGGTTGACACGGAAACATTGTGAGTAGCGCACATGGAGGGATAGGCAGGCGTGATAATGGGCATCAAATGGAATCGATCACCGTTGTAGATCTATATTGACATCAGTTAATCACCTCGCCACGCATCGTTACTTTTCTCGGGGAAGCTTTACCTTAGGGTTCCACACTTTCATTTGGAGAGGGCCATCTTCAATTGGCTTCAGTAAGACGGGCTGAGGCCAGGCCCACTTTGTCATGATCCGGAAGAATTTGCCAACAATGACTGAGCCGGTGGCTTGAGGGTATAGTTGACACACTCGTGCGACAAGCATTGCCCAAGCAACGCCACCTGGGAATCCCACAACATTGGCATAAATCGCTCGCTCTAATCGGAAGAGGTGATGTTAGCGCAACAAGGAATATAGTCTAGGACCATGGACATGGGCACTTACGCTGTGCCCACAGCTTAATGGCGCGCAAGGCCAGGCGGAAGGTTTTTTGCTGAGGTACAAGCTCCAGAATCTGGTCTGTCACACGGGTTCCATTGAGCGACCGAACTTCCTTTTCATCCAAGCCTCGCAGATAATCATTGTTCTTTAGGTCGAGACTCATAGGCACGGATGGTACGATCAGGCGCGCGAATATCAGATCGATGCTAATGCCCGACAGCTCCATCTTTATGATTGGGACGAACGCATCGGGGACTGGTGTCATTTTCTCGATTGCTCCAGGTGGAGCCATCTGTTCAAGGACAAGGGGGAATTCAGCAAAGAAATCGTCGATGACGACATGCTTGGGTCCGACCACCAGCGTATCAATATCCGAACCTATTGACAAAAGGCATCAATATCCCTGATCTTAGCTCTGACAGGCAAATTCGGCCAAACCAACCTGGCCCATAGACACCAAGGCGGTAACTGCCGTATGTAAGAATCTTCCCTCCAGCTGCCTCCACGGCTGCAGGGGAGAGACCCTTCTTGCGGCTGACAACTTTGACAAACTCGATGGTGACACGCTGAAGAAGTTGAAGGACTTGTTGTCTAGGGTGCACAAGCAAAGTCAGCATCTGTGTGAAGCAGCTTCAGCCAAATCTGAGAGGATCCGTCTCACCTTCGTTCGGTCTCCGCCGGACTTTCGAAGTTATTCTGCGCCTTCAGCTCGGAAATCAGATCATCGTTGGCGGTAAGCTCATCTGGAGTAGGAAGGGCGGTGGAAATCGGAGGAGTAACTCCCCACTGCCTGGCTGGTGGTGCTGTCATGTTGGCTCTTTCGTCTGTCGAGTGTTACAGGATAAAGCGGTTGCGCCGAATAGGCGCTGGGTAGGCAGGCAGGCAACTAGATACGGAATAGGCGCGAAAAGTGAAGGAAAGACTTTACAAATTGTGGAATAGGAAATCACCAGATATGATGAAAGGAATATCTTAGAGTGTGGTAGTGACAATATGAAAGGGGGAGGATTAAAAGGGAAGGTAAGGAAAAGTGGCTGGAATTGTAACAGCTGCTTTGATCGATTCGGAGTTGGAAATGAGGAGGCGCTTGAAGGTTTATCGCCGGCCACCAGATCAGCAGCTGATTCAGCATTCCAGCCCCATCACGTGCGTGTGGATGATGGTTGATTGCGGGAAAGCACAATCCAATTCACTGGGAAGTTCGGTTACAGGTTCACGACAGTCTGTTTGAAATTTGAATACTAACTTATTACTTGCTGCTTGGATCCACCTTAATCATTACTAGTGCCCTCCCAAGGTCATAGACTTGAGCTTCTCCCCCAATGTTTCTCTGACAGAAGAGGTTTCCCCGTGAAAAAATTCATTCAACTTCTTGTCCAACCAGCCGAGATCATCCTTACTCAATCCCGGACCACCAGCCCAATCTGTTGAGGTATGCCTTAGATTCAAGCCTCAGTCGGGTTGTAGGACAAAACTTACGACCCCAAATCGAGGGGAAAATGCCGAGAGCACCAAGTCCCGGTGCCATACAGGCAACCTCATACTCCGAATCCTCGGGCCTGTGCGGTTGGCTATGAGTTTCTGCCTCAAAATAACACACGCAGCACGACACACTTACGGGAAGTATAGGTCGGTCCTTCCAGGCAAGACCAAGACTTTTGCTCTGATAGAAGCCATGGCCTTCTCGAAATCCCCGTTGTATGGCTCTTGATCTGCCACATTTCCATTCTGCCATGTTTGCAGCATTGTCAGGAGATTGGCTGGGTCTAAAATGCAGGTCCTATCAACGAAGGTTCCTCGGTGCATGTCTTCGCGCGTCGCTAGGCTGACCTTTCGAGAGCGCCCAGCTCTCCCAGAAGCTCACCATGAAATCCTCTAGATCTTTGTATCCGAGGACGCTTTCATATAGCTTTTCTCGGTAGAATGCTTGTGAAAATCCCCTTTCACAGAGAGCACGTCAGAATGTCTCCCGCTCCAGACAGAGATTATTCTTACCAGCCAGCATAGCCCCTACCAAAAGCCTTCAGCCCGATTTGTTTCTCTCTCTCGCTCCATGTTCTATCAGACTGACCGGCTTCGAGAACACCGGCATTTCCAGACCCTGCTGAAGAAATGTGCTTCGCTGCGAGTAGTGCACTTTTCACGCCCTCAAGGAATACCTGGTTATGGAGCGACGTCCTGGCTGAACCGCAAAATGGCACCACTAAATCCATAAACTCGGGATACTGTGTCGCCCACTGGAAGCTTTGCGCCGCTCCCATTGACCATCCAAGCACTGCACGTAAATGAGGGATGCCTAGATGCTGGGTCACTAGCATATGTTGGGCGCGAACGTTGTCGTAGATGGAGCATTTTGGGAAGGGCCCTTGAATGGGATAATTGGATGGCGATGTTGACTGGCCGTTCCCGAAGAGTGCGGGGATGATTATGTAGTATTTATTGGGGTTAAGGGTTTTGTCCTCTCCGATCAACCAGAGATTGTCGGAGATCTCTATGTATATCAGTGTAAGTGCATGACTACCTTGTAAATTGTAAATCAAGTTACATACGGCCTGAGAACCAGGAGGGGTAAACAATGGCGGGCGACTTGGGATCTCCAAACGTCTTGAATGCGATGTAGGCGTCGACCAGCTTCTCCCCGCTCTGAAGCTCCCAATCTCCCAGCTTGAAGGTCTCGTAATCGTTCTCCGTCATTATTTCGAATGAAGAACTATAGAATCTGAGAGGGGAGACTTGCTCGTAGAACAATCACTGGTGCTGATGCTGAAGTGATGGCGATGGGATAGATGGGGAAAGAGGGGTCGGTCTGCGAGCCTTGCCTTGCCATGTTTGCCTTTTGTCTTCCTCTTATCAGAGCACCCGATACAGCCGTGTTCCCTGCTTGCTTCTCAGCCGTGCGGGGTTTCATATTCAGCTACGGTTGATGATAACTTGATAAGCCTCCCAATGCTCCCCCGACTTTCCGTCCCGCCGCGGGGTTATTCGGGACGCTTACAAACGGGAGATGCGGCACGGATAACTTATGGACAGTGGGACTTTAATGCCACGCTATATCTTTGCTCTCAATGTCCTGGAGTGGCGTGGTAATAAGAGCACACTCGTGACACGTCATTGTGGAAATATGGCTCGGTCCTAGCACGGCAACCACACGCCAGATTGAAATCCTGCCCTGTCCTTCGGCTGTCAACTCTCAATCCCAGTCCCAATGTACCACCGTGTCTCATCAATCACTTTGTGCCACTCTCTGAAGCCGCAATATCATCTTGCGTAAGTCAATAACCCAGGCTGGACAGTCTCCATACCCAATGATCGAGCACCAACAGCAGCTGGCTTTACTAACGCATGCCTAGTGTCCCAAAGAGAATTCCCTGTCCCTACATCCGAGCAAGTTGTCCTCTACGATCCTTTTCTCACTCTTCGAATATGTTCCAAAATCACGACAATTTCGAAAAAGTTCAGGCATCTCGGCCAGATTTCAATCGGGACATCCCCGTCACTTTTTCGAAGCCTCCCAAGCCCGATTGGAAGGAGGGAGACGGAGGCAACGATGGAGGCGAGAGTCTGAAGAAGAACCATGTGCAAATTGACCCGTACGAGGAAGGGCGCCCCGTGGCTTCTAATTACAAACTTCTCATCTCCGGGATGGTTCCCAGACCCATTGCGCTCATCAGCACGAAGTCCAAGGATGGGAAGACAGCCAATCTTGCCCCGTTCAGTTACTCACAGGTTATCAACCATGATCCTCCACTCTTTATTGTGGGCTTTGTTGGCTCCCTTGACAAGGCGAAAGATACCCTGAAGAATCTGGCGGAGACCGAGGAATGTGTGATCAATATCATTTCGGAGCACTTCGTGGAAGCGGCCAATGCGACTGCCATCAATGCTCCCTATGGCGTATCGGAATGGGAGGTCTCGGGATTACACCAAGAGCCCAGTACCATTGTCAAACCAGCTCGGGTCAAAGAGTCCATCATGTCCATTGAAGGGAAGCTTGTCGAGACCAAGGAGTTTGAAAGCCGAACGACACCGGGAAAGAAGTCCAGTGTCCTCGCGATTATTGAAGGTGTCCGGTTCTGGGTTCGGGATGATGCCATCAATGAGGATAAGAGTATTGTCGACCTCAAGGTTCTCAAGCCCATCAGTCGCCTGGGGGGCATTTCATACGGGCGGACTACCGATGCGTTTGAGATCCCTAGACCGCAATTCTAGATGGTATGGAAAGTAAAGTCCAGTGACTTAGGTGGGAGATCTAAAGGTTCCTCGGGTGATGCTCATTGTTATAGCAGCCAGAGGCATGATAGAATGATCGATAGAATTTTTCACAATAGAGAGGGTCTGAGAGATTTGACGTTCCATGAAACGATTTTATGGTGGTCATATGAGTTGAGCAAATCGCGTTGCAAGTTCAGTCCCAAAGATGTGAGTGAAGTCGAACGGCATTCATTGTTGACTGCCTGCGACGTGTTCTAAGGTTAGCGGATGGGAAGGGAAATGAATCAGTGGGGAACGGAAGAGAGCCGACCGAGGAAGTGTTTTGTATGGAATCCGCCCGAGGTGGAGCTGCTCGGGTCAACTAAAGCTCGTCCCCCCCCATACGGACAACAGATGGAGCACAGTCTCAGTGCCCGTGTCCACTTTCAAATTCCCCCAGACTCCAACCGCGGAGAGTCCAGACCTTCATCAGACTTCCAGGCGATCATACCTCAGCGTCGAGACTGATCTTCGCTACCCCAGCAACCTCAGGGATAAGGAGGTGACAGAATAAAAGTTGCCTTTATCTAACACAACACACACACACTATCTTTGAAGGGCGAAATGACAGTATACTGTGGTGGCCAAGTCCCGTAATGAGGCTGTAAGGGAACTAAATACTTGATAGTCACATGGGCTACAAATCCATCGAAGGCGGGACCAGTCCAATTTTCTTTTCCCCTTTCGTTTCGGTCTTCTTTTCTTCGGTTTGCTTCTGCCGTCCTTCCATAGGGTCTAGCACAAAGACCTCGTTCCTATGAGTATTTCCAATCAGATATTTCCGTCCAACTTTCGATTTCAATCCCTAGCCGGATCGACCGGCTCAAGTTGCTTGATTTGGGATTGTGTTCAAGCGTCACAAGAGGAACCGGTGTTGAATTCATTGAATCACTACAAAGCGGTCAGGCTAGAATCGCTTGGGCTGCCATTCATAGGTGGCTTTCTTTTCCGACGCCGCCTCTTTAAGGCAGAAAAGCAAATAAAAAGAACAGGAGCCACAGTTAGACTAGTCCAAGCTGAGGGGACTACCTAAGCTGCAGTGGCTCTTCTCAACCCAACAACGACTCAGACAGTCATCGCCCGTTGGGGGTCCCTGGGAGGGCATGACCAGGGAGGAACCTCGTACTAACCACTAAGTTAAGTTTCCAACACTAGTCGCCCCTCCCAAGAACGATTCGCATTTGTTGTTATCGACTGAAAGAGCACTCGATCCTGCCTCCTCTCGTTAATCTCGGCCTCTCGCCCGCCTGGGCTCCTGCGATGAACTTGCACCAGTCACATTCGAAATAGCGCCTGCCCATGGATATTCCCTTCCGTTCAGTGCTTTCGTCCAGGAATCTCCCTCTTTGTCCCTCTCCGTGACTTCTATACTCCCGGTCTACGATCCCCCTGCGCATCATCTGCGGGTACGATCGATCGCCATAGAGCTTTCAGACTAAACCATCAGGTGCCCAATGTGTCGTGACGCCGGATGACCACTTGCTCGCAATGAGCCATATTTCTTCTCAGAAGAACGGCGGTAATAATGTTCCCCCTCCGCGACAAATTCGCTTTGTGTCGACAGACGGTCAACCTCAGACAAAGCGGCGGCGTGTCAACGCGGCGTAAGTCCTACTGCAAACTGCTTAGTTCTATCCTCTCTTACTGGCTGGAAATTATTCACTGACGGGTGGCTGGCATACCCTTTAGGTGCTTAACATGTCGCAAGCGCAAGATACGATGCTCGGGTGAACAACCAGGTGAGAAGGAGCCAAGATCCCTGGGGCTGTAACCCACCACTAACAGGTCGCATTTGGGTATGTAAGTGTGCAAGACTTGCTCCGACTTCAATCATGTATGCCAAGGGTACAGCGAGCCAACAACACATGCCCGATCACAATCTGATTCCAGTGCTCGAGCCGCGACAGTCGCACCTTTATCGATCTCTAGCGAGAATACTTCGCGCGTGGCTCTGAAAGTCGAAACTCGTTCCCCAGATCCTCCCGGTCGAGCTACCGTGCCTCCTGTCGAACGCAATGACAGGCCTGTAGCGGAGCCCATACCGTCGGAAGTGAAAGAGGCCTCATCTGTCAGAGACATATCTTCCCAAACAACGAAAGAGCCTGAGCAGCAGACCTTAGCAGAAAGTCCAGAGAGCAGTATGTGATAGATAGTTCCAACCGTGATTCATAAATGGTGATTGCTCGGTGCTTACCATGTCTCATCTGTCTAGGTCGCACTTCTCTAAGTTCAAGCGCTCGCACACATGTCCCTTATTTCAGGTATTTTGGGCCAACCGCTATAGTTCCCGGCTTCAAGCAGATGGTTTGAATCCCACCAATAAAGGGCGCTGGAATGGTCGCGATACTGATTTTTGTGCTTGCAGGTTGTCCAAGTTAGAGGTTCTCGCAAGAGCAATGCCTCATTATCATCAGGTCTGCATAATTTCGCTTGCCATACGCTTTTGTGTGCCACAAGATACTGGCCGCTCACGTACTAATACTGCTCATACAGAGTCCCTATCACCATTACGAAGTCCCAAATTTCCCAATCATGGCATCAACAATGTGAGCGGTATGTCTGATACCCGCGACAGCCGTGACTATAACACTATTCCGTTCTATGATCGCGATGATACTCTTCCTGTTAGCAATCTCGTGATGCATCTTTGCGATCTGTTTTTCGTGCATCTAGGGTGCAGCTTTCCTTTTCTACAACGAGACAGGTTTCTACGCGACCTGAAAGACAAGAAGGTCGATACAATGCTGGTGGACGCGATCTGTGCGTTATCTGCTCGTTTTTCTCTCCATCCGCTCCTGAGTCCGCCTCAGGCACCTTCGATAGATGGATCCGAACCAGCAGTGGATATGAAGAAATCAAACCGCGGTCAGCCATTCGCTCATAGAGCGATGAGTGCTCTGGTCGATTCACTCTCTTGTCCTACTATCTCCGTTGTGCAAGCATGCCTCTTACTAGCTTACGAGGAATTCGGATCGAATCATGATAGCGGTCTCTGGATGTACTTGGGAATATCCATCAGGATGGCGCAGGATCTTGGGATGCAGAAAGTCCAGGGTCTGGAATACAATTATGGTCAGAGTGGGGTAACTCCAAATGCTGTACTGACTGGACAAGCTGGAAAGTTGAGAGACGATCAGTATGATGAACCGCAACCTTCCCCAACACTAAGGGGCCAGCCGCGCGACGCGGAAGGTCGACGTGCTTCGGAACGTGAACGAGTGGATTCTTTTTGGAGCATTTTCTTTCTCGATCGAGTGATCTCATCTGGTACCGGAAGGCCTGTTACCTTGCGTGATGAAGAGATTGAACTCTGTTTCCCTCTTCAATGCGAATCCAGGCTGCCGAATGGTTGGCCTGCACCATTCCCTCCACTTATCCGCATCATTCACTTGTACGGCAGAGTGACAGACCTCATCAATGGGATTCAGGATGTCAAGCATGTAACATCGGACACACTGAAGGTGCTGGCCGGCATGGAAAGCGACCTGACAGGTAATGATACCTCAGACTCAAGTTTTCACCACGCAACAGCTAATCATGGTTATGAACCAGGAATATACCAACGCCTATCACCCAGGCTCCACTTCAACGCCGCAAACTTTCAAGCATATGTCAAGGCGAAAGAAGGAACAAATTTCATACTTTTACATTTCGTATGCTTGGCCTCCTTTC
This sequence comes from Aspergillus aculeatinus CBS 121060, assembly GCF_003184765.1. NCBI lineage: Eukaryota > Fungi > Ascomycota > Eurotiomycetes > Eurotiales > Aspergillaceae > Aspergillus > Aspergillus aculeatinus. The sequence goes on from NW_020291477.1 coordinate 68,464, forward strand.
CCATGAGAACTCCTATTGACACAGACCAGTGGTTTCATACCTTGATAGTCTTGCTGCATCAGCCGACGCTCCTTCATTCATTTGGAGGGACAATTCAGCATCTATATCCGAACAGCCGGGAATTGTCGATGTCCTCAGCCAAAACCATTGCTGACATCCTCTCTTTTTCAGAGCTTGTTGACGGAAAGAGTTTTATTGGCAATCCTTTCACGAGCCAGCCGATGTACATTGCTGCATGCGCTTTTCTGATGGAAAGTGCTTATTACTCCTCGCCATCATCGAGGTCGTGTTCGCCTCCCATCCAACCGCTTCTCACAAACCAATCCAGTGGATTTGTGATGCCCAGCATGGATCCGGCCACCGGCTCTGAACGAGAACCTACCGCTAAGCACATTCTTCTCGCATCCGCTGCGAAAGAGAATTACCAGAGATGTTACAAAGCATTGAAGGCGCTTGAGACCTATTGGGAAGGTACAAGGTACATTCTAACGGTCTTAGACCAAAAGGCCAAAGGGATCGTGGACCCACTTTTGTATACTGTGGAAGAGATGGAAAGTACTGCTGGGCTATCTTCTGTCCAGCCACTCGCGGCACAACCGTGGCGACGGACGCAATCGTCTGATGATACGGTGGGTGCTGACCCATCAGCGCCGGGCTCAGATACACCAGCAGAAGGAAGGCGGTCGCCCAAAATAGATCCGAGTCAAGGTAGGGTTCATCACTTGCTTCTCCCTACCTCAGTGTGAGCTGACTGTCTTCGAGCTATTGGATGGGCTCTTACTGGTGCGACAAACTCTTCGCAGCCGAATCTAAGCCTTCTTTATCAGATGCCTGCACAGACAGGACCTATCCCGGAAAAGCCGACATATTCATCTCAATATAGCCATAGCTACCCCCATATACCTGTTCAACCTGATGGTGGTGGGACTTCGTACTCATACTCACAGGCCACAGAGTCATCCCGGAGCACAAAAGCGACTCCGGGGCCATCAATGGCCTCTACAACTGCGCAATATTCACCCCTGGCATCCTCCGGCAGAGTTACCACTTCTGATGCTAACCTTCTCCTTGGTTTGAATACGACTTATCCCGGTTCGACCTCCCGTCTACCTAATTCACGGTCGGCTTTCAATCATCAAATACCTTCTGCTGCATGTGGGCTTGAGGGTCACGCGCAAGTCTATAATTATAACATCCCTTCTACTGTGAGTGACGCTCATACAGGGAGCGGGCACCTAATTGCGCACAGCGCTGGACTGCATTCTGATGCCGAACCTGATGCTGGAAATGTGTTTATCGAGAGCCAGGACGTTGATATGGCTATGCTCCAGCAAAATGATCAGCTTCCCTTCGCGTTCAGCGGTGAGATACTTCCATGGCTTGAATATCTTCCACAGGACGTCCTCAATTACTTTGGCGATAATCAGAATTATCCGGGCATGCTGAGTCCGGATGACGAAACCCCTCGACCACATTAGCTTGTTATCGTACCATACGATCCTTACGATGTCTATACCCTTTTACACACGATCTGGCCTGTTTCTACCCACTTCAGAGATCAAGATTCGAGTCCGTTATAAATACCACAACAAGAAAGATTGCTATGGAGCAGGTATAGGGTTCGAATAGGCGCTTATACTTCTCCTTGTATGGTCTGTATATCTTCAGCGACAAGCATTGAATACCAGCATATGACCTGTTTGATCTAGAGATTTCTCAGTATTGGGCTTATTTGTAAATCATGCTTTGGTCAATTTTGATGCCTGATTGGGGCCATTTAATGTTTATCGATTCAGCGGACTGGAGTTTGTTTTATGTTTTTCTTGTTTCTTATTTCTTTAGTCTTCTCCTTTTATTCTTCTTTCCCCCCTCTCTCATGTGGGTGCTTGTTCAAGTGACATATACCTGTACATTCGCTACCATGAATCTCTTTCTGCCTTTTCCCTGCAACTGATTTGATATATCCATTTCGGTCTGTCTTCGTCATACGTGAGTCTCAAAGTAGGCTATTGTACCGAGATAGAGTACAGCGTTGCCCAAGTGTGCTAAAAGCTTACTGCGTCAAGGGAAAGGGCAAATCTCGGCATTGAATTATTCTCTGACTAACGCTGAAACAGTGTTTAAACAACGCGAAAAGCATAGTGAGCAGAAACCATTCTGACAACATCGAGAACCTAATATTGACACCGCTTTGTGCCATTTGCCAAATCGAATCTTACGGACTGCCACCGACCAGAGACATGAGAGTGATCCATCATGACCTATCTGAGATACCCCGTGTCATTCTTGCCTAGTAGACAAGGATTAGGAAGCTGGCCTGCTCAGGGTGCTGAGTATTCAATTGCATAATTTTGCTTTTCATCTCCTCCTTTCCGCATTTCCTGGAGACATCTTATCCCATCTCGCATCGTGGGCTTTAATCACACCTAAGCCTGTCAACTTGGCTAGTCCGGGCATGCCGCTTTTTTGAGTGGTGCTTCAAGAAAAGATGACGGCAAATATCCCTTCATCCATCATGAACACATTGTCACCTAGTCAGCAAGAACCTCCCAAAGTTGTCATAACGCGGTCTATACTTGCCGCGCCTCAACGTTGCGCGATACACCTCCTTCCCATTGCCGTGTCATCTACAGTTATTGGACTGAACATCAAGGGCACATATCTAGGAGCGGACATGATGTCTCCATTCCCATCCGAGACTATAAACCTGGCACTCTTCCAGTTAGCTGCCAAAGCTCATGAGATAATGATCGTTGCAAGCTTGAGTGTAACTATTCTACACTGTGTCCGCCATGAATTGCTCTTCGGCCGTGGCCTCCCCTTGGGTTTCTTGGGATCAGGGCTTGCGTTCAACAACTTCGGATATTTTTTCTCCAGAGAATTTTATGGTGGTTTAAGATATGTGGCTATTCACGGCGAGAGATCACGCAAGGCTGCACTGATAAGTCTTGTGGTCGTGGCAGGCCTGCTAGTTACTCTTGCTGGGCCAGCGAGTGCTGTTCTCCTGGTTCCAAAATCACAACCCTGGAGCGCCGGAGATACTGAGTTCTTCTTGAACGGATCAGAGAGCGATTATTGGCCTGCTGACTTGTCGAAAGAGATCCCAGACCTCGAACAACTCTGCAGTGAGCAAAACTCGACTCTTCTGGGATTCTGCCCGGCGGGTGGATTTCACTCGTTGTGGACTCACTGGGGGACGATGAACAGCACCACTTTCCAAACCCAGAATGTCCGCTCCTATGCAAAGGAACTTTCCGGGTCCCGGTTCTACTGGCCAGTCTCCAGCCCCCTGTCTCTAATCCCACCTCTATATTCACTGGGGAACATTCAGCAAGAGCCAAATAGAAGAACATCGCTGATACAGCCGCATGCAGCAACCGTGGTGATGCTACAGCGGCTTGCGGAAGATTGGTGGCGGGCCTTCAGTGTACATAAAGGTCTTTCGCAGAGTCAAATTGATGATCGTACTGCTTCGGCTACCTTCAAACATGCTATCACTGTCGCCCGTTGTGCAGCGCCACGAAAGCTACGAGCCTCAGACACCACAGTGTATTTTCCTTCAATACATGGTCGGTTTGACTTTGCCGATAGCCTACCACTCGACGTGGATAGTCTTAATTCCACTCCCAATGGCCACCTGCAATTTCAATGGGCTCATCTTCCGCCCAGATTTGGTGCTGCTAGCATTGGGGGACTATTCCAGACCCCCTGGAAAGCCACTAAGGGGGGTAGCGTCTCTAGAATAGCAATCGGTTGTACAGTACAGGCTGGGTGGGTTCCTGCAACGGTCTTCACTGACAAGTACACTTTCTGGACCGGCTGGTATCCGTGGAATATCCAGTATGACGATCGTTCTCCCGCATGGAATCCGACTTCTTACAGCGCAACCAATGGCCGAGTTGCATTCGGTGATGAGTGGCTCAAGTTATTGACTCCTCCAAGCCCCCTTACAGTGACTGATACTGCCAGCACTTGGCGGCCATCGACCATCGAAAGCATCTTTTCAAATGCAGGCTTGGCAACTGATGCAAAGGCCGATGAGATAACTCTCGATGGTTGGCTTGTCAACGATGTTTCAAGCTGGCAGAGGGTCTCTCTAGTGGAGGCCATTGTCTGCAGTGTCATTCTCGATGGCCTCAGCCGAACGGGAAGCCATCAAGTGTTCATCGAAGACAGAGTGGCGATTCAACCTTCGACTACCACCGCCTCCACCCCCAGCGAATCAGTGACGATCACAGCAGAATTCAAGATAAGCGGCTTTTCACTTCAGAGCTCTCTTGCTGGTACTCTCGCCATGTCAGTCCTCTTTACTCACATGGCGATTGCTATTGGCCACATCATCTACCTCATCCTTAAAAGACACACGCCGGGTAGCTGTAGTTCAGTGGGTGAGCTCATTGCTCTGGCGCAAAATTCACCGCCAGCGTCTGAAGTTCTAACAAATACTGGAGGAGGAATAAAGAGCTCGAAGACCTACGCTCACCTAGCAAGGATTCGTGTGGCGAAGGCTTCTGACTCCTGTGGGCAAGACCGCATTGAACTAGTCTTCAAAACGCACACGCCCTCTGCTGAACTCCGCGGCGATTCTTCTGGGACTGAATTAGTTGACCTGCATACCAGCTTGCTCAATCACTCGTCCACACGGCAAAGTCAGCATCATACAAGCAGGAACACCTCACCATCTACACAGGATAGTATTTGGGGTTTATCACATTCTACTGAGTGGTTGGTCTTTGACAGTCGTCGCGTGGCGAGTGTGACTACAGCTCGCGTGCAACCTGAGCGCTCGTACGCTTGAAATACATCCTTTGAGTGTGTGCCATGGCTGTACCTGAGTGTAGGTAGATTGTAGAAGACATTGGCTGCATCTGTTGGACTCTTGGCATGGGGACTCCACAGAGTCCACACTCCACTCAGGAGGCCCGGCGCGTCCTGTCAAAAAGACCCTGTATGTCTGATTTCAACTTGAGTATCCGAAATTTCCGAATGAAATATCTAACTACAGGGCGAAGGGACAAGACGTTGGGCGGTAACTGCTGTAATGTATTTACGAACAGTCCAATCTTACAGGTTAGTTCGAAATTGACAATACGCACTAGCCATGTCGCTTTGTGCACGGACCCACTCTTATTGTCCCTACACTGGCCCTCTCTACTTCATCCCTCCCATCATCAAACTATTCGTTCTCTATGGGCAGCACGAATGGCCAACACACCGCTGTATCATCAGCTCAGCCGACTCTCTTTCTCTGCGGTTAGCATCATAGGCTGCATTTATCTCATTTTATGTCTCGTCTTCCTTGGCTACTACCATAGCTCGAGCTATCGCGATCCCACGTCTTTGTTCTTCGACCCCAGCCGTGCCTATCAGAAACGATATTCGTCCAAACGAATTGCCCAAGCAGAGGCATTTCTTGCCTCCGCCAGCAGCTTAGCGTCTCCGACGAGAGAACACCAGGGGCCCCCAGCGGTGTGCGTGGGAATAGTAACGGTTCGTCGAAGGGGTGATCAATATGTTGGCTTGACAGTGGCGTCTCTCCTGGATGGACTCACTGAGACCGAAAGAAACACGATGCGTTTATACCTTCGTGTTGGCAACACTGACCCGAAAGAGCACCCTATCTTCTCCGAGAAGTGGGTGGAAACGCTACCCGATCGTCTGTTAACGTATTCGCAAGATGACCCCGACTTCGGACAGCTACGGGCGTGGGAGGAAGGTGGCTGGTACCGGAACAAGACCATCTACGACTTCACAACCTTGATGAAGGACTGCTATGAGACCGGTGCCGACTATGTCGTGATGATAGAAGATGATACCCTGGCAGTCAATGGCTGGTTTCCATCTGCCTTGCAAGCTCTGGACGCAGTGCATGAGAAGGCTGCACGTCAAGGTCAAGAGTGGATTTATCTCCGCCTGTTCTACGTCGATGGCCTCCTAGGCTGGAACTCGGAAGAATGGCCGCAATACCTGGCGTGGTCCTTCATTCTCTGGGCGTTACTTACAGGGACAATGGTTGTCTTCAAGACACGAGTGTTCACAACGCAGCTCCGTCGATTCCCGACCAGTGCCATCTGGCTTGCATCGTCCCTGCTTATACCCGGTGCGATTCTTTTTTTCTTCATCTCCGGCCGGCAAAAAATGTGGCCCATTGCCCCTGGAGTCCATGAAATGAACAAATACGGATGTTGTTCGCAGGGTCTTGTTTTCCCCCGAGCGATGGTACCCCGGTTCCTGGAGCAGACTGACTTGACGACTGACTGGTTGGTTGATATGATGGTTGAAACGATTGCGGACAGCCAGGGCTGGACGCGCTGGGCTGTGGTTCCGCCGTTACTACAGCATATCGGCGCGACGAGTTCCAAAGGATATGGGTTTGACAGCTCCGCCAAGACGATATGGAATTTCAGGTTTGAAGAATACGATCAGTAGTGAGTCTTTAGGTTTGAATAGAGATCTTGTTATTCCAATCGACTTTTATCCACCAGTAATACTATTCGGGCAGTCAGCGCAAGTCAACTCAGCGCAAAGCATCTCCCACATTAACCAGTTGACAAGGCACAATATTGAATGTGATAAGATGCCACGTATAGTAGCTGGACATACATGACGCTAGAGAATACACGAGTCGATTTGTATTGATGATACTGATGAGTGGGCCGCAGCTTGAGACTATCTCCGGCCCATGTATGCAAACGGCGATTTGCTGAGAATGTTTTCCCTTTGGAAATACCCAATAGACGGTGAGAGGATCGGTACCTACGCCTTGATTGTGTCGGCGTTGGTGGCCTGGCATCGCCGGGTCATGTGACGGCCGAAGAGTTTAAAATACCACATAGCTGTATCTAATTTCTTCTAATAACTAATTAATATTAATTTAAATAATTTTAACTTTTTAATTTCTATAGCTGTTTTTTTAACAGATTATAAGCCCGGTTCGGACTAAAATGTTAAATTAATTATTTTTATATTAATATATATATTTTTTTAGTAGAAAGAATATTACTAAAATATATTATTTTATTAGTTTACAATACTACTAATTATTATTAAAATTTTTATTAAAATATATATTAATTAACTAAATCTGTTACCAAACTATTTTTTATATCTAATTTTTATTAAATATTAGCTACTGTTAAGATTAGTAAATTAAATATAAAAATTAAATAATATAAAATATAATAAAATATAATAAAATATTAAATAATTAATATAAATAAACTGCTAGTTCTTTAAAATACTAAAAATTATTTGTATTAGTTTAAGATAGTTAAAATATATTTATTAAATTAAAAACTATAGTATTTTATTTTAAATATTATAAAAATTCCGAGATCTTTTATAAAATTTTTTAATAATTTTAATAGAAATATATCTGTCCAAGTTATTAAGTAAGTATATATTAAAAAATTTAAAAAATATTAAATTAGATAATTAAAATAATATTAAAATAATAAAAAAACCTATAGTATTATATATATTATATTATTATTAAAAATATATTATAAAGTAATCAACTTAAAGTCAGCTAGTACTATTTAAAATAAATTTAAAAAAAATATTATTATTTTAAATATTTAATTTTTTAAAAATTTTTAGACTATTATATTTCTTCGATATAATAACTATCAAAATATTAATAAATATATTATAAAAATATCTAAAGTATTAAATAAGTTTTAGTATAATCTTATTAAAAATAATAAGCTAAGTAATAGTATATAGATTTAATTTTTATTTTATGATTTAAAAAATTAGTAGTTTATTTTTTTAACTTTTTATTTTAATTTCTGCTATATTAAAGAAATAATAATATAAAATTAGATTATTTAGATTTTTATATAAAAAAAGATATATATTTAGTTTAATTTAAATAATATTAATCTTACTAAAATATTTAAAAATTAAAAGTTAAGTAGTTTTAAGTTAAAAAATTAATAAAATAGATTAAACTAGTCGAATAAAAATAATTCTAAAAAAATATTATAGAAAATTTATAAGAATTAAAAATATAATTACTATAGTAAAGTCGGCTATAAAAAGTCTAACTACTAAAAACTTTATTCTAAAAAAAACTATTTAAATTAATTAAAAATACTAAAAAAAATTTAAATATTAGTATTATTATTAAAAATCTTAATATTACAGCGGCTGTAGTTTTTAGTATAAAAATAATAAATAAAAAATATAAAAATAATATAAATATAATTTTATATAATTTTTATATCTTATAGTATTATATTAGATATAAATAGATTATTAACTCTAATTCTACTAAATATTTTATTAAAAATAAAAATAATTTTATTTTATTAACTATAAAGCTTTTTAAATATAGTATTTATATAGTAACTAAAAAACTCATATACTTAATATTAAAAAATAATATTAAACTAAAAATATAATATTTAAAAAAATATTTTTATATAATAATACTTATTAATATATTATATATTCTAATATTAAAAATTAATTTACTAAATACTATATATTTTAAAAAATATAAAATTACTATTAATTTACTACTAAATAAAATAATTATCTATAAAATGTAAAATAAATAAGAAATTTTTTATTTTTAATAATATTATTAATAATTAATATTCTTTTTACTTATATAAGCAGACTAATACTATATATATTATATTCAAAAATATAAGTAATATATTTCTTACTATATATTCTATAAAAGATTTATTTTTTATTAATATTATTTATTAATTAAATAATAAAATAATTATTAGATTAAATAATAGTAACAGTCTGTCTACAGCAGCTGATATATTAAATAATAGTAATAATCTATTTTTATTAACTTATTATTTATATATTTTTAGAAATATTTATAAAAAATATACTTCAGCTATGAATAAAAATTATATTAATCTTTATATTTAATATTAGTATTTAATATATTTATTAATTTAAAATTATATTTATATATTAAAAATAATAAATAATATAAATATAAGAAATCTTATTATATTAAAATATATTTATTTTATTTATTACCTTATACAGATAGTAGCTAAATAAAAAACCTAATATTTAATATTTATAATATAATATTAATAGTATATTTTTTAATACTAGAAATAAATATATTAATTTATTTATAATAAAGTCTAATAAAATCTACTATTAGATATTTTTCATTAACTAATATAATAGTTAGATTAATATATATTTATTAAAACAGTGTGCAGATGCAGTATAATACTGAAATTATTTATTAAAACTATAAATAAAATATTATCTAAAATATAATTAATCTATTCTACTAATATATCTAAGTTTTAAACCAAAGATTTACTAATTTAAATATAAAATAAAAAATATAATAAAAATTTATAATATTATATATTTATAATTAAAATACTCTTATAAAATATATATTCTTAATTATTTATATATATATATATATATATAGTTCTAAAAAATTAAGACTTTGATTAATGTGATGGCCGATCAAACCAACTGAATTTCATTAATATAGTACTATTTAAACAAAATTTTAAGTATAAAAAGAAGAAAAAAAAAGAAAAATAGCTATATTTCCCGCGGTATTATATTATCTACATATAGTATAAATAAAATAAAAAAATTAAATAAATTAAACTAGTCTTAATTTATTATTCTATCTAAATATTTTTTGTATAGCTTTTATATTATCCCCCGGATTAGTCTTAACTATTTTTAAATAAAAAGTATTTTTATAGTTTTTTTATTATTATTTTTATAGTATAATTATAGACTATAGATATTCTATAGAATTTAAAATTAAATTATTATTAAAATAATTAGAGTTAAAGACTTTCTCCGCAGCTACTTTTAATTAGACTTTTAGATATTTTAGAGAATTAGAACTTTTTAAATAAGAATAATAAAATTTTTCTAAAAGTATAGAAGTATTCTTTAGATTTTCTGCTAGATATTATAATAAATCTACTTTATTTAAGTTTTTTTATTTAATATAGTATATTAAGTATTTTTAATATATATAAGAATTAAGAATTTTTTTTATTTTATACTTTAAATTTTTATTTATATTTATTAGCTTTATCTAATCCTGGATTTAATCTAATAATAATTTATTTATTAAGATAGATTAACGTTTTTTAGAATAAAATATTAAATATACTCTAATATTAGCTGGTAGTTATATTTGGAATATTTTTTTTATTTTAGAATTTTATATAAATTATATTATTTTTCGGCTAGTTTTTTAAATAGCTATTTTTAATTTTAGTTAGAATAATTAATATAAATTCTGCTTTCGGCTTGGATTAAAGTTTTTTTTAATAATAATTAGCCTGCGTGGCTTGTTGTTTCTAAAAATTAGTAATATTAATTTTAATAAATTTTTAAATATTTTTAAGATAGATTATAGTACTGTAAATATAAATAATATTTATATTTTTTTATTTAATATCTATTAGAGGTTTTGAATTAAAAAATAATTAAAACTAATATTTATATTTTATTTAAAATAAGAATATTCTAAGAAATATATATAGTAAATATATTATAATAAAGTCTATTATTAGTAGTAGTTCTAACTAGTTATTATAAAAATTATTTATAAATAGAATTAGTCTTTAGACTAAATATTAGTTTATATTCTTAATTTATCTATTAGTTTAGAAATAGTATACTATAAAAAGTTTTAACTTAATTTAAAGAATATAACAGAATTCTTACTAAAATTTTAAAATAAATTAAGATTTTTTATTAAAAATAATAATATTTAAATATCTTATTTAAATATAAATAGATCTAATAAATAACTAGACTATATCTTATATAGTAATATTCTTAGTATATAAAATTAATACTATTTATTTAAAAAATTAATCTATTATTATATATAGTATTATATTTTTATATATCTTTTAGAAGTATATAAAAATCTATAAATATATATTATTATAGTTGATTAATAATAAAAAAAGATTAGAATAATTTTTATAGTAATTTTTTAAGTAATTCTTATATTTATAAATTATATAATTATTTAAATATCAGCGGATGTTTTTATTCTAAATATTCTAATAATAATATTACTTAACTAGCTTTAAAATCTTTATTTATTTTAGATATATAATAAATAGCTAGTAGTATATTTTATTTAATAGTTTTATATATAGATTTTTTTTAGCGGATACTACTAAATATTTTTTATATAATAGTAATCTATTTTAAAAAAAATAAAAACTATTCGAATCAGCAGTATTCTTTTTTTTAATTAAGTTTGATTAATTTATGGTTAGTGTAGAGAATTTAATTAGTTAGTAGTAGTTCTTTATTTAATAAAACTAAAATAAATAATTATAATATTTATTATATCTCTAAATCTATCTATTTAGATTATAGTATAATCTAATTATACTTTTAATCTAATATTTTATAGGTCTTTTTTTATTAGATAAATATATTAGCTAAAATATTAGCTTTTTCGGGTCTATATTAAATTTTAAAATAATATCTAAATAGAAATTCGGCCTATTTTACTTATTATATATTTAATTTTTACTTATAAAGTATTCTAATATTTAGTAATTTATAAGTATTTTAAAAGATTTCTTGAATTTTAAAAAGTTTTTTAGTTCTATTTTCTAAATTTTTATAAATCTTATAATAGTAAGTATTTTTTTATTATAGATATTATAGTTCTTTTTAGCAGATATCATAATTTTTTAAAAAAAATAAGATTAGATATTATTAATTATTAATATATTAAATAAAAACTTTTATAATAATTTTGTCTACAGTATTAGTCTTCAGCCTAATAAAAAAACTAGAATTATAATAAATTAATACTAATATTAAAATAAGAATATCTTTTAAAAATTTAAAGACTATTTAATATTTTCTGTTTTATATGAGAAAAATATTTTTATATATAAGCAGTATTAATAGTCGGGCTAATTTATTATAATTTTTAATAAAATATTAATAAAAACTATAAAATCCTAGAAATAATTATATTTTATAAATTATTTTTAGGATTTTTTATTTTTTAATAACTACTATTTTTTCCGGGTCTATCTGTATCTTATTAATAGAAATAATAAAATCTAGAAACTTAGTTTCTATAATATAAAACTTATATTTATAAATAATAGCTTGCAGACTAATTTTATATAGTTTTTTAAAGACTAATCTAATATAAATTTAGTATTTAAAAAGATTATTACTATAAATAAAAATATTATTAATATATATAGTTATAAACTTATCTAAATATTTATAAAGAATTTTATTAATTAGTTTTTAAAATATGGCTGGCCTATTTATCAGTTTAAAAAAAAGGACTTTATATTTAAATATATTATATTAAATCTAAAAAATAATTAGATTCTCTAAGTTAGAATCTATATAAATATAATAAAAATCTTATTTAATATTCAGCTTAATAAATATTTTAGTTTATCCGAGTCGGTTAATAACCTTATTAATTAATAATAATAAGTATAAATTTTTTTAGTTAATATATTAAGTTTCTAATAATCTATATATATATATAAAAACGTTCTTTAGGCTTTTAAGCTATTAAAATAAATAATATAAAAAAACTAAGCTTAAAATAATAAAATTTTTATTTAAATTTTTAGTAATATAATATTTTACAGCTTCCAGTTCTTCGGCTGTTATTTTATATAATAAAAAAAATTCTAACAGAAACTTATTATTAAGCTGAATTTTATAGTTATAAATATAAAATAATAATAGAATATCTAAAGCTTATTTAAAAAATACTTCAGCCAGATTATAATATTAGAAGAAAAAAATTTTAATAATCTTTTATTATTTTTATTTAATAAAAGTTAGTTTAATTTTTTTATTAATTATCTTCTTAATTTTCTATAGAAATATAATAAAAATTTTTAATTTTAATTTTTTTAAATATTACTAAAAGCCGGCTATTTTAATTAGTAAATATACTGATTAAATAAGATAAGTAAAATAGTTAAAAATGGTCTTTTATTAATTTTAAAACTAATTTTCAAGAAATCTTTTTCTTGAAAAAATCTTAGCATAATATATTATATAAAAAGAAAAAATAAGTAATATAATAATATAGATATTCGGATTAAAAGCCCGACGAATTTGTGTCGACCTAGAAGCAGGTTGCTATAATAGTAGATATAGGCTGCTGTAATGGTAGGTATTGTATAATATAAGATTATATTCAGATTTATTTTTAAATACTAGTTAATTATTATTGTTGCAGAAAAGTTAATATAACAAATTTTAATTGAAACAGAATTATTTATATATTTATTTTAAAATTTTAAAACAGTTGTAAAAAATATTAATAAGTAATTAATATTTAAAAACAGTTGTTAACTACTTAAAAGTATAATAAGAAAATATTAATCCGATTATTTAACAATATATTTTTATAACTAAAAACTTGGTATTACTATATTATTTTAATTTAAAGAAATATAAGAAACAGATATTTAAAGCTTGCTAAAGTAGTTTTTATAAAATTTAATATATTTTATATAAAAATTATATAGTAATTCTTGAGAATCTTATCTTTGGCTTATTAATCAGTAAATATTATATTAATTATTTAAAACCTTTTATTACTTAAACTAGTAATTAAGTTAAGAAAATAAGATATTTTTTAATATAAATTTAATTACAGCAGTCTATCATTAATAAATTATTTTAAACCAGAAAAAGTAAGAGTAAAAATCTAATAAACAAAAAAAGCAGTATTTCTACTAAAAAATATAAATAAAATAAACAGTAAAATAAATATAGTTTAATCTTTTTAATAAATTTTTTGGGGTTAATATTTTTTATTTTTCTGCTGCTGGTATTAAATTTTTTTTATTTTATTATTTTTTTTCTATTTTATTTCTTTATATTTTAATTTTATTAAATCTTTTAATTATTCTCTCAATACTACTAATTGTTAAAATAGTATATTATAATAATTTAAGAATCTACTGGCCTTAATTTTAATCTAAAAACAAAAATAACTAGCTTAATATTAATTAATACATTAATATTATCTATTAGAGATAAATCTAAAACTATTTTAATTTATCTACTAATAAAAGCAACTAGTAAAAATAAAGTAAATAAAAAAATATTTATTTTATAGTTTATTTCTTGCAACATTTTATCTTCTTTTAACATTAGTATAGAAAATGCGGCTGTTACCGAAGCTGGTTATAATATTAATATTAATATCAAGAAAAAAGAGGTTTAAAAAATTATAAAAACTAATAATTACTTTAGTATATTTCTTAATAATCTGTCGAAAGCAGAATTCAAAACTAAAAAAAAATATATATAAACTTAATAAATATTAATTTAAAAAATCTTTAGAAGAAAAAGATTTATAATATTTATATTTTTTTATAAATAATAATCTATTATCTGCAACTTTTTTCGAAGAATAATCTACTATAAAAAAGATTTAGTATACTAAATCTAATACTCTATTCGAGAAGGAAAAAATAAATTAATATATTTGAATATAAACAAAGAATTTTTAGACTAAAAATTCTATAAAACTCTTTTTTTAAAATCTCGAAATCTTTAATATAAAAAAATAAAAAAGTTAGAAGAGAAACCGGCCAAACCGATTATGTTAGGGACTACTTGACGCAGTAGATATAATAATTAGATAAAACAAGCAAGATAGTTAAAAACAGTCTTCTATTAATTTTAAGACTAATTCTTAAGAAATCTTCTTCTTTAAAAAATCTTAGAATAATATATTATATAAGAAAAAAAGTAAGCAATATAATAATATAAATATTTAAATTTAAAGTCCGACAAATGTATATCGATCTAAAAGCAGGCTGTTATAATAGTAGATATAAACTATTATAACAAAAGATATTATATAATAATTATACTTTTTTGCTAAGCCGGCCTATTTAGTATAATAGTAGCTGTAAATAGCTTTATTATTTTTTTAATTAGATATTTCTACTAGTAGTATTTCTTAAATAGCAGAATCCGGTATTATAATAGTAGAAAAACTGTTTAATAGATTATATATTATATAAATAAAAAATTCTAAAATAGTAAATAAAATATATATTTTTTTAATAATCCGATTAAAATCTAATATAAAAAATATATATAAATAAAATAATTAATATATTTTTATTTATTTTTATATTCTAATTTTTTATTAAAAGTTTTTTTATACTCTTTTTTTTATTATTTTTGTTTTTATTATTATTATTTATTTAATATTTATCTGTTAATTTGGTTTCTTTAAATTTTTATTTTTATTATTTTTCAATATAATATTTATAACTACTTGCTGTTATTTAATTAATATATTTATTATATTTAAAATTTTCTTCTATTTATATTATTTAAAAACTAGTATTAAAAAATTTGATATTATTAATATAGAAAATTTTATATTTAGCTATATCTTTAATACTATAATATTTATAATATATAAGTAATATTCTAATAGAAATTAGCTTTATTATTAAATCTATTTTAACAGTTTTTTAGTAGATTTATTAAACTAATAAAAACTAGATTTTAATTAATATACTAGAAAATACTTTTAAATTATTACAGATTTTCAACTAGAATTAAAAGTTTTTTATTAATTATACTATTTTTAACTAGAAGTTAGATTAAAATCTAATATTTTATATCTAAATCGGCTATTTAATTCTAATTTTAGTTATTAATTTTAAAATAATTAAGCTAGTCTACCGCCGTAAGTATAAACTAACTAATACTAATAAGTTTAAGATTATTATATATTTTTTTTATTAATTTTCTATTAATTTATAAGCTAATTTATTAGTTTAATCTAATTTTTTATTATTTTTTTATTATAAGTTGTTATTTTATTATAAATAATCTAACTATATTTTATCTAATATCTAAAAAGAACAGATTTTTTTTATAAACTAGAACTAAGTAGATATTTTTTAAAAAAGTCTGCTGTAAAATATATACTATATATAATAATAAAACCATTTTTTAAAATTTTTATTTTTAGAAAATAAAGTAGTTCTGGTTTTTTACTGCTTATTTTCTATAAGAATAGTACTAATTAGCCGGATTAATTTAGTAATTTTTTAATAAAAATCCGGCTTATTTATAAAGAATTTTTATTTTAATTATATATTTTAATATTAATATTTAAACATATCTAATATAGTAATTTAATATAGATTTAGTTATTTTTCTTATATTTACAAATAAAATATTTTTATTATTTTAATTTTTTTTATTTTTTATAGCTTTGAATAGTTTATTAAATATTATTTATAGATTTTTCTAGGATTTATTTATTATATTTATCTAACCAGTCTATTTATTTAATTAAAAAATATTGTTTATTTTTAAAAGTCTGCTTTTTTTAATATTTTCAATCTTAAACTTTTTTTTAAAAATTAAAAAATAGAATTAGTCTTGCAAATTTATATTAGATTTTTATTATTCTAATAATAATATATAAAAAATATTATAGATTTAATAATAGTAGTTAGATAGAGAAATTTAATATATCTATTTTTTAATAACTGCTAGAATTTTTAAGAGTCTAATATATTAAAAAACTACGTTTTAAGAAAAAATCTTAATTTTTAAATTTTTAATAAATAGTTTTATTATATTTTTTTTAAAAGTTCTTAACTGGTATTTTTTATTATAACATTTCTTCTATATTTTATTAGTTTTTCGCTAGTAATTTTATAGGTTTTTTTATAGTATAGCTAGTTTATTAATCTAATTTTTAGCTGCAGAAATCTTTTTTTAAAAAATACTAATCTTAGTATAAAAATAAAAAGTAGATAAATAGTCTATAAAAATCTTAAAAAAAATAACTAGTAGTTAAATTTAGAATATTATTATAAGTAAATTAAGCAGAGAATAATAAAATAAACTAGTCTAATTAATTTTTATTAATAAAGTATTAAAAATATTATTTAAAAGTCTAATTTATTTTTTCGGTTTAATTATTAGTTTAAGATCGAAATACAATTAATAAATAAAATTTAATCTAAATATAATATATAATTCGAAACTAAAATTTGCTAATAAAAAAGAATTCTTATCTAAAATTATATTCTAAAATAGTCTAAACTAAAGTTTAATCTTTTTATAAAAAAGTTTAGCAAGTTTTAAAATAGTTATAATATAAAAAATAGATAAAAATTAATATTACTTTATAAATTTATTAATAATAATAAGAATTAAATTTAAAATATTTTTTTATTATAACAGAAGATAAATTTATATTAAAGTTTATAAATAATTTAACAAAAAATTAGTTAAAAATTAGTAATAATTTAAACTTACTATATAGTTTATATTTAATAAATATAATTTTTTAATATATAGAATATTTTTTAATATAAATAATTATATTTTTATAGAGATTTATTTAATAGATTTCTTTTCTAAAAAAGTTTTTATTCTTAACTATTTAAAATAGCCTGCTAGCTGCTTATTAAAATAGAAGTTTAATAAATATTACCGAAGATTTTTTTCTGTAAAAATATATAAATAATATTTATATATAATAAGACTATTTTTATTAATTTTTTAATATTTAAATCTAGAATTATTTTTTGAAATAGTAACTTTTTAATAATATATTTTTATATCTTTATTTTAGATTCTTCTAATTAGAGAATATAATTTCTTATTAATCTTAAAATAAGATAAATCTTTACTTTTATATACTTAGAATACTACTGATATATTAATATATTTATTATAAAATAAGCTTATTTTAATAATTTTAAAATATAGTAAGTTTTTATATTTATATACTTAGAATACTACTGATATATTAATATATAAATTATAAAATATTTTTATTTTAATAATTTAATTAACTATTTTTATATTAATTTTTTAGTTTTTTTAATTTTATTAAAAGCTTAATATTATATAGATATTAAAGTTAAGATTTTTTTAAAAAAATATTTTATTATACTTAGACTAGGATTTTATAAAGACTAGCTGAGATTTTACTAAAAATTTATCAACTATTTAATATTATATTAATTTTAAAATCTTTATATTAGATAGAATTTTCGAGTTTTTTTTATTTTTAATAATAGATTAGTAGAATTATATCTACCAGACTAATATTAAACAATAAAATTATAATTATTAAAATATATATATTATCGAGTCTAATAATTATTTAGTTTTAGTTATTTTATAAAAATCTAATAATTTTAATAATCTAAAAAAATCTTAATAATATATAATAATTTTTTAAAATATTAATATTATTATTTAAATAAATAAATAACAATAAAAAACTTTTAATCTAGAATTAAATAGTAAGTTTTAATACTATTAAATTTTTTTAATTAGAATATAACAGAATAATATATTTTATAATTATCTAACTAGAATAATAATATTATTATTTTTTATTAAAAAATATCTATTTTTATCCAGATCTTCTGTTAAAAACTAAAATATTTTAATAAAAATATAGTTTTAAAACTATAAAAAAGCTGTTAAAATATTATTATTTTTTTATTAATTAATACTATTTTTCTAAGCTTTTTTTATTTCAAATATCTTTTAAAAAAATTAGTAATAATATAATTAAGAAATAATCTTTAATAAAATATTAATAAAAATTATAAAATTCTAAGAATATTTAAATCTTATAATATATAATTAGTATTAGTTATATAAAGATAGCAGATACCCGTCGGAAATTTATTAATATATTATATAAAAATATAATATATTTTAAAAATTTAATATAATTTTAATAAAAAATATATTTTAATAACTTAATATAAAGATCTGCTTTTTATAAATATTCTAATACTAAATATAGATAAAAAATATAAAAAAGACAGTTCTTTAAAAAAATAAAAATATTATTTAAATAAGTAATGTAAAAAATATTTAATATATTATAAAAAGTTAGATAGATATAGTTTTAAGATATAATCAAAGTATTAATTAATCTAAATAATATTATTAAATATTTAAAATATTTATAATAGATTCGAAAAGCTGTTTTTTATTTATTTTTTTATTTAATATAAATTTAATAATAGATATTTTAAATATTAAGTTTTAAAAAATATTTAGCTTCTGCAATCCTGTCTAAAACTTTTAAAATTAAAAATAAAAAATAATAATTTTTAATTAAAATCTTATTAAGTCTTCTATAATTTATATATAATCAGAAATTTTTATTTTTTTAGTATAAAAAAATAAAGACTTCTATAGAACTTTTAAAAAATTAAATTTATTTTAATAGAATATTTTTATTAATATAATAACAAAAAGATGGGGGCTTAATTTAAAATAAAAAATAAATAAATCTATATAACAGGATTTTATTGTTTTTTAAATTAATAATATAATTCGACAGTCTATAAAAAAATTGCTAAAAATAATTAAAAAAAATATATTTATAAAATTATAAAGCTTAGAAAATAATATAATTTTATTAAGTCTAATTTATAAATAATTTAAAAAGACTTTATTTTTTAATAACTAAATATTTTTTAGAAGTTTAATAATAGTATAAATATAAATAAGATTTTAATAAGCTTTTATAAATTTATAAAAAAATAAGATTTTTAATTTTTAAGCTTTGTACTACTACTACTATTTTTATATAAATAAATAAATATATAAATCTTTCAAAATAATTATTAAAAGTAAGATAGAGTTTTTAAAAAAATCTAAATTATAATTAATAATTATATAATATTTTATAAATAATTATATAGTTCTTCTCGAATTAGTAGTAGTAATAGAAATTTTCTATATATTATATATATTTATAATAAAATAATTAATTACAATAACTAATAAAATTATAAAATAAACTATATTCAAATAAAATTATTAAATAAATTAATAGCTAATAAGATTAATTTTAGTATATAAATCTAAGTGTATATAAGTTTCGAATATATTTTTGAAATAAATAAATATATAAAAACAAGTAGTAGTTTTTATTTTAAACTAATTAATTAAAAATATAAAGACTTTTTTATTTAGTATTCTTTTTTTATTAATTCTAATTTAGTTTTATTTTTATTTTTATAAGAGCATCGGTTGGCCAAGTAATATTTATTATTATATTTATAATAATAAAAAGTTTTTTTTTAATTTTTTTATTCCGCGAGGATTTCAACGAAAAAACCTTATTAGTTAATTATAAAAATCCAGATTTTTTGAAAATCTTATTTAGATAGTTTCCTTATTTTTCTAAATCTTATTTTTTTTAAATTTAATATATTTTAATAATAAATAGTAATAATTACTACTTTTTTTAAAAAGTCCGGTAGTTTTAGTATATATTTTTAAATATATTAACTAAATTCTAATACCAGCTTTAAAAAAAAGATTAATATATATTTATTATTTTATTTAGACTTAAAGTACTGTTCTAAGATATTTAAATAAAAATAAAAATTTTTTAGATTTTAATTATTTTATTAGTAGATTTGTTTAAACTATTTTATAATATTAAACTATAAAATAACTATATTTCGAATAGAAAAAATCTATTAAATAAAATAATCTTATAATTTTTTAATATTTTAATAGTCTTTCAGTAATTTTTTATTAATATATTAGTATTATTTCTATTAATCGATAGAATCTAAGTAGCTAACTGCAGCTAAAACTTTTTAGTTTTTTATATAATATTTTTAAAAAGCTTTTTTCAAAATATATTATAAATTATAAATCTATTCTGTTTTCTATTGTAAATTAAACTAAAAAAAATAAAGATTTTTTGAAGTTTAATTTTTTTTATATTTAGAAGATAAAGTTGAACTAGTATAATATTACCATAATTTTACTAGAAATTTGATATCTTTATATTCTGTTTATAATATTTAAATCTATTTTTTTAATTATTTTAATTACTTTAATTAATAAATAGTAGCTTATACTTCTTAAATATCTATCTAAATTAAATAATATAATTTAAAAATAAATAAAATATTTTAAAATAATTCCGGTAAGAATTTGCTAAATAATATATTACTTTTTGCTAAATAACTAAAAAAAGAAAGATTAGGAATTATTAGAAACTACTTAATATAGTAGATATAATAATTAAATAAAATAAATAAAATAGTTAAAAATAGTTTTTTATTAATTTTAAAACTAATTTTTAAGAAATCTTTTTTTTACAAAATCTTAGAATAATATATTATATAAAAAAAAGTAAATAATATAATAATATAAATATTTAGATTAAAAGCCCGACGAATTTGTGTCGACCTAGAAGCAGGCTGCCATAATAGTAGATATAGGCTGCTGTAGCAGGAGGTATTGTATAACAGATTAATATTAAGATTCTATTTTTTTATAAACATAAAAATAAAAAATCCGACTAAAAAAAAGATTGCTGTTACCGATTTTTTTGGTATAAAAAAACTAATAAATTAAGAAGCTATTTAATAAAATAAATAAAAATAAATTAAAATAAATTAAAATAACTTCTAAAAACTCTTTATATTTCTTTTTTAAATAGTATTTTTTGCGAACTATTTGGATTTTTTAAGTTTTTTTAGTTTTAGTATTTATTATATTAGCATCTGCTATAACTATTATTATATTATTTCTTATATATAATTATAGTATTAGCTTTACTATATCTTAAGCTATTGTTCAGTATAAAAAAATTAAAAATTATAATTTAGATTTTATTATTAGTATATTTTAAACAGACACCAAATTATAAAAAATATTAAAAACAAACCTACTATAAGAAAAATATTTTTCTATTATTTTATTTCTTAAAGCTATTTAAGAAAAATATATTAGTAATTTATTTTTATTACAGATTCTAATAAAATCTTTATTTATTCCGAACGTAATCTAATTTCTAATATTGGTAGGAATTATTATAATTACTATTATAGATTCTTTAATCTATATATTTATACGATATATAAAGATTTAAAACAACAATTTATATAAACTGTTTTAATTTTTTAAATATTTTATAGCCTTTTCCGATGCTCTTTTTTTAAAAAAAATATAAATTAAATAGGACTTTTAATATTATTACCGAGACTAAAACCTTTAAACTAAGAGATATAACTTCTTTATAAAACATTAAGTAGAATCTTTAGTAGAAATAAATATATTATCATATAAATAAAAAAATTACTTTATATAATTCAGAAATAATATTAAATAATCGACTATTTTAAAAATTTAATTCGTAATATTATAGCTATCTTCGAGATTTTTAATTTTTTTATTATAATATCTGTTACTGTTTTAATAAAAATTAAAACTTATATAAGATTTATATTATTTTTTATTATAAACATCTCTGCCCGTAAAAAAATAACAAAAAAATAAGATTAACAAAAAAAAATTAACAATAATAATAACAACTAAATAAAAACTGTATTGAAGAAAAATCCTTTTTATAAGAAAATGTTTCTGTTGTATCGGTATAAAATATAATAACAGAAAGAAAAAAGATTTTTTTAATTTCTTCTTTAGAAAGATGGGCGGTAGCTTTATATAATTTCTTTGATTTTTTTTTATTTTTCTTTTTTTTCATAATAATTCTTTTATAAATAGTCTCTTTTATTAAGATTAATATCAGGCAGTTGTTTCTATTCTTCTGTTAGTCTATATGGGGCGTAGTTCTGTTTATATTATTCTATTTCTTATTCCTGGCTTCGCCTCTGCAGTACTCAGTAGTATATGTACCATTTTTTTATAGTTCTGTGTTTGTAATGTTTGATTTAATAGAAGTTAATTAATTTATTTTTTTTATTAATCTATCTGTTATACCTGACCTTTCTATCCTGCAGTTCAAAACAGTTAATGACTGTTAAGGGAATCTCTTAATCTTAACCTGACCGCCGGTTAACGGTCAGGTTCCAGTTGAGGTATGACGGTCAGGTATAGCCACTCTAGAAGTACCTGTATAGCTAACATCCCAATTAGCGAGCTTGATCAGATATAATAGTATTTGAATTGAATTGAATTCTATCACAGCGACGACGCGGTAACCACTAGTCACCGTGGAGGTGGGCGCCAATAGGAGCCATCCTTTTCAATGATCTCAAGGTTCTATTGACAACAGACTGTAATATTTCCGAGAGAGGTCTCATGGACTCCATACATGTTCAATTCATAGACTGTATACAACCCCC